>NW_013667038.1:71815-75217 GCF_000517525.1 Limulus polyphemus
GAGACATTCTACTCTAGTGGTATAGTATAATTAGTTAAGTGATAGTTTTGATAAATTCTACTCTAGTGGTATAGTTTAATTAGTTAAGTGATAGTAGTTTTGAGACATTCTACTCTAGAGGTATAGTTTAATTAGTTAAGTGATTAGTAGTTTTGAGACATTCTACTCTAGCGGTATAGTATAATTAGTTAAGTGATAGTTTTGATAAATTCTACTCTAGCTGTATAGTTTAATTAGTTAAGTGATAGTAGTTTTGAGACATTCTACTCTGGCGGTATAATATAATTAGTTAAGTGATAGTTTTGATAAATTCTACTCTAGCTGTATAGTTTAATTAGTTAAGTGATTAGTAGTTTTGATAAATTCTACTCTAGCTGTATAGTTTAATTAGTTAAGTGATAGTAGTTTTGATACATTCTACTCTAGTGGTATAGTTTAATTAGTTAAGTGATAGTAGTGTTAAGACATTCTACTCTAGAGGTATAGTTTAATTAGTTAAATGATAGGAGTTTTGAGACATTCTACTCTAGTGTTATAGTTTAATTAGTTAAGTGATTAGTAGTTTTGAGACATTCTACTCTAGCAGTTGCTATATACACATTTTTGTTCTAAAATGTATTTTTGAAATGTAAATGAAACTTTTGTTTAGACAATAAATTAGAGAAAAAAGTTAGACCTATTTAGTTACACTTTCATACTTTGCAATATCAGTACACAAGAATCTGTTAATGTGTTCCTGCTGCAATATACTGCTTTTCACAGAAGAATAAACTGCTTACATGGTCCAAAACATGTAATAAACGCATGAAAATAAAAGTAAACATATGTGAAAAGCTTAAAAGTTAAAATTGTGACAATCATTAACCAACGATGTGGTGACAAATGACACATCCAAAGAAGAAAAAAGTATTATTCATTATATTTCATAATTTTCAACTTTTCATTTCAGTTATTTTCACTTTACATTGATGATTTAGCTACTGTTAGAGTTAGAATATAAAAAACAATCAAAATATAAAGTTTCAATTAAATACAATTTGAAAATTACCTAAGAGGTTCTAGAGGTTATGCAAATGAAATATGAAAATTGTACAGTATTTTTAATCTTAGCTTGAAAATCACATTTCACTTAGGCTGACTCATTAAAGGCTTCTGATATTTACAGACATATTTTTGTAGAAATACTTGACTGAAAAATCATTTTTTAATGCTCAAACTTATAACATTTATTAAAAAACTTGCCAAATTTTGTGAAGATACAGCTAGTAGAGATGATTATATGGTGGTTATTATGTTTGTCAAACTGACCAAGTTTTAATAGGATTGTATATAAAGGGTGAGTAAAGATATTCACCAACATTTACCCAAAATATTATTTGACAATGTTTTAAATAAATAAAAGCTGAAATTTCTAAGTTTCATGATTGTTCATGTGTGCTATAGATGATTCATTACATGTTGTAAATTTTAAAAAAAAGGAAGAAGATGATGAGAGAGATATCTCTTCTTGAGGAGAAATGTAATATTCATAGCAGTTACAAACAATAAAAAAAAAACAAAATGAAGTATTGATATTTTGTTTTATAACAAAGCCACATTGGGCTATCTGGATTTTAGTGCTCTAAGTCCAGAAACTTACCACTGTCCCAACAGGGGGACACCAAAATGAAGTATTGATTGTTCGTTTTACAACAAAGCTACATTGGGCTATCTGGATTTTAGTGTTGTAAGTCCAGAAACATACCACTGTCCCAACAGGGGGGACACCAAAATGAAGTATTGTTTGTTTGTTTTAGAACAAAGCCACACTGGGCTATCTGGATTTTAGTACTGGAAGTCCAGAAACTTACCACTGTCCTAACATGGGGACACCAAAATGAAATGAGGTTTTTCAACAAATTAAATGCACAGGAACAAACCTTGTTTATGGATTCTGGGAAATTGGTAGAATAAGAACCTATTAAACACTGTGTTTTTAATGAACAGTAAAAAAATTAAATTTTGTAGTAAGCCTTTAATAACAATTTAATGCATGTGAGTGTAATTAAACAGGCTTATTTCACTGCTTCCTACCACACAAAATATAAAACAACAGGAAAACAAAATTTAAACATGTTAATACCTTGCTGTGGATCTTCAGCTACCCAGGCTATAGTTACACCACCAAGCTCAGAATCACTGAATCGAAGAAGGAATGTTCCACTAGGTCTCTTCAACAGCATTTCTTCAGCATTTCGTCTCCCAATGAATCCAATGACAACTCTAAATGAAGAAAATACAGGTGATTTTTGTTTAGGTGGCTGAAAAATAATTCAATTCAATGGTGATATCTAATATGTTGTAAGGAAAGAAACTGCTCCTTATAATTTACATTTCAAAATCACAAGTCATAATTTATCAAAAAACGTACAACTTTTAATATGGAAAAAGAGGAACTACTCGTAATGTAAATCTTTGTTTTCATTTGTTTACAATAAGTACACTTTGATGAATTCTGTTTTTACTGATGTATTTTATTGTACACTGAAGAAAAATTATAAGAAAGGATAAATTTATATTATTTAGCATTTGATAAATAAAGTGAGTTAAGTGGAAAGAGTATAATAACGAAATATTTATATTTGTGGTCTTTTATAAGTAAGCATAACCTATGATTTCCTAAAATTCTGTTCAACTATATTACTTCTAGTAGACTGACTAAAATTCATACTTAAGAGTAAACCTGTATTTCAGTATGATTATTAACTTGTTTCTAAACTTGTTTTAGTGAACTAGCTACCGTATTTTGAAGACAAAGTTTTGGGGGAAAAAAAACTACAGTTGCATTTGAAAGATTTTTATTGAACAAAAATTCAATTTGATACTTGAAAAATTAATATATATTGTTCTAAACACAAAAGAGCTCAAAAAATCAAAATAAGAAAATACCGTAAATCAAAAAAGGTTTACTGTTGTTTAGTTTGGTTCAATACCTGCAAAATCTTCATTGCTTTCACTGTAATTTATTTCTTTATTATTTAGGGAGCATTATAAATAGTTATGTTTTTAAGAGAAAAAAAAACTACTATTGTTATAAATAACACAGTCAATTGAACTAAACTATGCATGCCTATTTAAATATATTTACACATGGCTTGTGTATATCGTATATATACATATATATTATTCATACCTTCCGTGTGTATGAAGCAATCAGATTTTGACATCAAATTTTGGGGTAAAAAAAGTGTGTCTTATACACCGAAAAACACGGTACTTGATCCCAATTATGCTCTTTGTAAACTATTTGCACCTTGTTTGATTTAATAATGTTAAACAAAATGTATCCACCAGAAAAATCCTATCTTCTTAGTTTATTGAGGTTTTTGGTATTCACAAGAAACACTACTTTTAGACCTAGAT
>NW_013667038.1:75570-110465 GCF_000517525.1 Limulus polyphemus
TCAGATTTTGACATCAAATTTTGGGGTAAAAAAGTGTGTCTCATACACCGAAAAATACGGTACTTGATCCCAATTATGCAATTTAGGAAAAAAATAAATAATAACTCTTTGTAAATTATTTGCACCTTGTTTGATTTAATAATGTTAAACAAAATGTATCCACCAGAAAAATCCTATCTTCTTAGTTTATTGAGGTTTTTGAAGAAACACTACTTTTAGACCTAGATTAAAAAAGTAATGTTATAAAAACATTTTGAAGAATTGAGATAATGATTAAGCATTTTATTAATAGACAATTATATGATATAGAACATGCTTTTAACTATTTCCATATGATGGGGTCAAAGTGGGGTCAAAAAGGGGGAAAATGGGTCAAAAATAAATATATGTTTTAATGTTTACAACATTTCAGTCCAGGGTACCTTTCCTCTGGTAATTTTAAACTTTGGTTCCAATAAGTTCTAGTTTCTTAACTTCAAAGACAAATACTTAAAAATCTCAAACTTCATTTTTTCTGTGTCATATGATGCAAGTGAGCTTCAAATTCTCCATTTCAGAATTTTCTGAATTCTAATATATATATATAGTGTTGCTGTAATTTTCAACCAATCAGAAACACAAACTACAGATGATTAGAATTAAGAATTTAAAATTTGAGTTATCCAACTTCTTCATTTGCTGAGATACTAATAAATTTGTCAAACCTCCCCTGTCTCTGACTTTCAAGATTGTTTTCTAATCAATTTTACCCGGTTGATAGACATGTTTAACCAACACAAGGAATATGTTCTCCTCTATAACAAGGTTAAAACCGTCCTTTTGAATTATGTAAGGAAAGTATTCACTTGGTAGAAATATCTTGGCATGTAATCATGATTTTGTTTCTGTGTATGGTTTATCAATTTCTTTTTACCTAATTATAGCTTACTTAGAAGGCCAGATAAATTATAGTAATTTTGAGACAATGTATTCTAGTACCCAACATATTTTGTGTTCTAAAATGCAGAGGCTGGAGAGAGAACATCAAATATTTTCATTCAAATGCAAACAGCATGGATACACAGTAAGTACCAGAAAACTTTTTTTATGTTATATATTTTTGAACAAAATGAAAAGGTAAAAATCATAAACTTCGCCATTCAGACAAACAAAATGTCAGTAAAATAAAACATCTAAAATTACCCTGGCTCATGTGCCCTTGTAAGACATGACACTAGATCGCTTTAGTTCAACAAGAAACATCTGACATGATCCTGCTGCGATTTAATTATTGTTCCAGTAGCACAAAGTACAGGTGAAAGTGTTAAAATAAGTAACTTTCTGATCAATACTTCAGTTAGTGCAGAGGAAAAAAATGATATTATTCATTTTTAACTAATATTTTTAAACTTTCCATTTCACTGTACATTGATGGTTTCTTTACAGTTACTGTTAATGTAGAGAAAATAAAATATAAAATATTTAAGTTTTATAAAACAAACTTTTAATAGTCATTTAGGAGGTTCTAAAAGTTATGCAAATGAAATATGGAAACTATAAAATGAAAAGGAGTATTTTTATTTTTAGCACAAAATTATCTTTCACTCAGACTGACTTAGTAGAAGCATTGGAAATTCACAGATACGTTTTTAACAGAAATACTTTCTTAAACAAAATCTGTTTTTGTGTACAACAGACTTGTAATGTTTACTAAACGCTTGCCAAATTTCATAAAGATATACTTAGTAAATTCAGGGTTATAGTATGTATATTTTCACAGTTCTAAGGTTGGTCAATTTAACCAACTTCATTCCTATAGGATTATTAAAAAGTTCTTTGTCTTAGCACTCTGCTAGCTTTGTATTAATAGAAAACTATATTAGTTTGGTTTTTGGGTATAGGACTAATGTGCATAGTAGAATAACTATACACCACCTTTCACAAAGTTATGTATCTCAGTAGTCAGACATGGTTACTTCCTCTAGTGCTATGTTCCACTCGCATAAAACTATTTAGGTTTGGAGGGTTAAGAGCTTCCACAATTCAATAGAGTATGGCTATGATTGTCAGTGTGTAAGAACCAATTTTTAAGGTGATCATTTTGATTACTTAAGCTCAGAAAATGTGGATGATGTAAAAGTTTGTACTGATTTTAATGAAACATAGAGGTTGCTCCCAAGTAACATTTGACTTAAAAAACAACAAAAAACAGTTGGACAAGACATGCTAACCATGGACATAGAGGATTGTTTTTTACTGTTAAGTTCAAAGTTACACAATAGACTATCTGTGCTGTGCCCACTGTAGGTATTAAAACCCAATTTTTAGCATTATAAGCCCTCAGATTTACTGCTGAGCCACCAGGAGGATTCTTAATTAAAAATATTTAAAGTTTAATGGTAATTAACTAGCTCCCATTTAAACTAAAAATGTTCCAGCAGTGTGCTAAGCTTTGATCTCTTGAAAGTACACTAAAAAAATTTCACACAAGGACATTTTACTACCCTCCACCAAACTAAACAAATAAGACTATCACTGAAAAACACATATTTGTCAAAACACAATAGTGTTTTAGTATTGAAATGAAAATTTTCCCTTTAAATATCATAATTTTTTCTAGACAAAATAAAACTGTTAGGAAATTATTAGTTTGTTACAATAAAAGTACAAAGCAAGCTTTTACAAATCTGTATACTTACCCATCATTCCAAAGCACACGCAGATGTTCCCTGGTAACTTTCATGATTGCATAAAACCACTCCCAGAAAGTAAAATTTCTATCGGGAAGGGGTTCTTTACAAAATTGTGACCAGGTAATCATCATGTTACTAAAGTCTTGAATTTGTGAATCTGTCAAAAAAAAAAAAAACATTTTGGTGTATAATTTTAATGATGTTAACTAGAAAAATACAAAAGGTAAAAAGAAATATCTAAAAAATAATTTAATATACATATCTACCTGTTACAGTTCATAATGATGTTTTATAATTACTAATTGAAATAGAATATATAAAATTATTTTCATTCTCAATCACCATTTGTACCTACAAACACACAACTAAACATATTTTGAGTAGTTAACACTCCATTTCACATTTAGTTTACAGATGTGTAAAAGTAGAATGAAAAAACATACTGTACTGATATAGTATTTCCTGCCCAATACTCAAAATAGAGGTGATGTAAAAACCTTAAGATCAAGCTCACCATGCACGAATTGACTCCTGTTATTGCTAAAGAGCACTTAAGTGTGGAAGCACTTTATGCTAATATAACAGTAAATTGACAAACAATGATTTATAATCATAATGAAGTGGTATTAAATGGGGGGAACACACTATATCTTTTGACAGAACATTGTTCCCCAAAATAAAACCGCTTTATTAAATGCTTATAAATCGCTAGTGCATATTTTCAAAATAACTTTAAACTATTTCATTATATTTACTTTCTCCAAAGAAACAAAAAAAAACACATATTTACTATCTCAAATTGACAGTTACTGAAGTTTATTTTACAACTTTTATGTTACTGTATGTTTTTGAAGTCAATAACATAAATTACAATACTTTCATCCACTACAACAGCACTTTGACCCACAAATAATAAGAACTACTTCTTAAAGATTTTCATAAGTACTAGCAGATGGCACGATTGTATTTATTATTTCGATCACATAGATAAATAGATAAGCAGACAGCCATGCCATTGCTCCATTACAGTAAGATTTATCTTCAAAATAACGTTTATAGATTGCAATACCAGCTAAAAACAGATGTAAATAATGTGTTTCACACCAAAGCCTGAATAAGAAAAGATAATCAATGTGTGCCAAAAATTAACCAGAGGCCATTATGTATTATTCAAACTACTGATCATAAATAACATTCTTGATACAGATACCAGGAATGTCAGATTTGTAAATATGATTTTTTATATCTTGTTCTCACACACAAAGTGTAAAACACAAATGTTGAGATTATTGTGACAGTCATCTACATATACATTACACTTAGAAATGATTATAGTTTAAACAAATTAACTGCAAATCCTTTTCTTTCTCCCAAACAAACAGTTTCACTTACTCCGAAATCCTTTAGTCGCCAAATACTGCAAGTTCTCTGCTGAAAGGCCCTGTCCACAAGCAGCATGGAATTTCATGTTTAACACTTCTGCCATTTGAGGCCAAGGAACTTTGTCCGGTACAGCAAAGGGAACCCGACCCTGATATGAGTCAGACATTCTAGGTGGAATATATACCTACACACCACAGACAGAGTTATGGGTGGGGTTAGTGTTTAGGGGAAGAGGGAACAATGTCACCAGTACACCACCCTGCAGAAATCTCAAGCAGGCAGAATAGAAACCACTTTCCAAACATACCAGAACATGCAAATATGCATAAAACATAAAGTAAATGTAAGGAAGTTTAACTGATACATAAAATCAAAAGATAAAGAAGAATATTTCATCCTTTATTTAAAGACAAGTTAAGTCAGGTGCAAAGTTATACAGACTGAATTTTTCCAATAGTATGCTGCTTCTAACCTAGCAGTTTTTACAAAATAAAAACCTAATTTAAAATGAATGCTATTTGTAATTACAGACTCTAAAGTTTACAAGTGCTAAAACTAATTCCTGAGTTAACACTGCCTCAAGCTTACGTTTGAACTTCCCAAACAGCTTGTAAGCAAGCAATACCTGCCAGACCCTTTGCCATTATCGTGGGTGATTAAGAGTTTGTATACCTCAGCCCTTCCAAAATCCCTACATTCATGGACGACATACTGTATACTTGAAGATGGTGCTTATTCACACGTGAATACATTGAATATAGTGAAATTAAATGTTTTTCATTTATGATTTTCAACATTTTTTTTAAATCTAACTACTGAATATATGTTTTGCTCAACCCACGTATTTAAAAGATATTGAACCATCAAGTTTCTAATACTTCTGAATTGTCTCATGCACAGTAGCCTCCAGGAGTACCAAATACTTTACAAATCAATTTTCAACATTACCAACAGCCTGTAATTTCTTGAGATTTTTGTATCTTGCACTAACTTCAACATTTTAATTTATCTATCTGGTGAGTGTCTATATTTATACTGAGGGCCTTTGCAGAGTTTATGAGTAAGTTTTTTTAATATTCATAGATATTCTACATACTTGGAGCAAAGCAGTGTATACTACATATATATTTCAGGGTTTGATTGGAATGCAAACATCAACAGACACATTACGACATGAACAAACAAATGTTTGAGGAGGCATCAAGAAGTACATTTAATGCACCTAAAGACTGATCAATAGTTCATAAAGGGTGTTGTCCAATTACTGCATAACTTTTTACTGGCAACTTCAATGAAGCACCTCTATATTGAATCAGGTAAGTACGAGTTTTTTAATACATCCGGGTTACACCTAAATACACATGAATGGGAAAGTGATGATTAAGATTTTTCACATATACCAACATTATCTAAATCTTAAAACAAATGAAAAATCCACGATAGTTCATATACTAATGAGGTAACATTCAGTACATATCCTTGTTCTTTACACTGAAGTTATGTTAAAAACAATTATTCATGCATTCACAATGAAACAGCTAATATCTAAAATGGGAGTCAAATCACAGACAACACATCATATGTTTATAAATCTTAAAACAATAGAGGAAAGTGATCAACATCCTTCTACCATGCACAAGATACAGGGTTTAGCTACAATACAGCAATATCAAAGCCAGTTAATGACTGTGCAAGCTGAGAGCTCACTAGAGGTTAGTAGTAGATGGGGATAGTTCAGGAAGGAGGTGGAAACTTATCAGTAGCAATTTATAAAGAAATGGTAGGAAAGTATATGTATTATCAATAAAAATATTTGTACAAAAAATTATTTTTTTACAAAAAAAAAAGTCCAATAATTTGGCAGTGTAGTCCAGATAGAACCTTACCAAAAACTAATTAACTAAATTCTTTAATGAAATTTTAATCAATGTAATTAAAATTACTACTTTATAATTTTCATTATCATGTGATCCCTTTCCAAAGCAAACAAAAGCTCATCCTGCTACAAATTAAAATATTACAAAGGAAATATATATATATATATTAACTTCAAATATCTACAATTTATATGTGGTGTCCACTGTATCTAGGTCTTTATTAAAGAAAATTCAATGAAAAAAATCAGTAAGCTTTAACAACGAAACAGTTAGCAACTTTCAAATTCTACTCTTAAAAAAAGCTTATTATAATTTTTGTATTATGAAATATTTAACTTTTTCCAGTCAGTAGTTCCTAATAATGATGTTTTTTTCTGACATAAATTTCATACTAAAAAATTACCTAACAATACTTTTCTGATGTAGCAAAATTTTTTTATGCTATGTTAATAATTTTGAAAGCTAGATGAGCTGGTGTTTTTCCAAACAATTAACATGGGAGAGATCTGTAAATTATGGGGGAAAATACTGAAATGTTTAAGTATTTTAAACCTTCTACATCAGTTACTTATAGTGAAGGTTGTAACAATCAGATACAATCACCATCATGTTTTAGTACCACGTAAAATCATGTCAGTCTAATTATTAATTAGTTACCAGAGAAGTAGAGAACATACCAGCCTTTCTGTCATAAAAGACCCAAGGGTTGAATCCTGGTCACAACTGTATGCTAATTTTCATATTAAGCCTAACTAAGACCAGTTGATTGAAATGTTACTGAATAAAACAAGTTTTTACTACTTCAATTTATGTTTTTACAGTGATTTTATTACATTAATCTTCCAATATTGTGCAGTGTCCAATTATTTTCTACCAAAAATACCAGGATTGAATGCCAGACATGTATAACACACACAAGCCTTTCTATAGAGAAAACCCTGGCCACCACAGAAACAATCCTTCTCAGGACTTCCCTGAAAATGGCATCACATTAGCAGCCAGTATAGGATAAAAAAACTAATTATTAATTAGTACCTAATAAAAAAACATTATTAGCAATTAATTAATAATTAGAATCAGGTGATTGAACAGGCTACAAACTAAGACAAAGACTCCTACAAACAGTTGTCCAAAATTATGATATTAAACTTGTTTCTCTGTAGAAATATTTTATACTAACTAATTCTGTGAATTTTAGAATAACTGCTGTTTCATTATAAATAATGAAAGGTTATTAAAGAAAAAGTGATTTAACACCTTTGAAATGTGAATGCCAGAGTTTTGTATGAAACAAAAGTACAGACTGAAAGTTAAAAAATTAATACTGAAAAAAATTCACTTAAAAGAAACCACAAGCCAATAAAAAAATTTTCCTTTGCAAATAATATCCAATATGAAACTTACAGGTTCTGCAAATGCATTGTCCCAAGTGACTGTTGCCCAAGCATGTGGTTCTTGATTACCATGAACAATGACCACAACAGGAAGAGATAACGTCTAAAAAAATATATCAATATTCACATAATAATGAAACAAAAGATAATACAGTGTTAATAATATGTAAAATTATAATGAAGAACAATTAGCATGACCATACTTAGAATTATCTTCAAAGTCAGAGATAATTTTCAAAAATACATATTAAATAAATAAAGATGAGTATGAAAAAAAAAAAGGATAATCAAATTCATAATGCCTTCTTAAAGAATTATTCATATAAAAAATAAACAATTAAAAATTATGACAAATATTAAATAAACCTTCAAGGCATCATCATCTTTATATACGCATTTTAATATGCCTCAAAAAGTAAAGTAAAAATTAACTTGACCAAAACACTCCATAAACACTTTCCTGCTGAGTCTTCCAGATAAACATTTACAGTTTGTTTGTTGCTAAGTGCATAGCTCAACAATGGGCTATCTGTGCTGTTACAATTATGAGTATCGAAACCCAGTTTTTAGCAGTGAGCCCTCAGACTTACTGCTGAGCCACTGAGGGGCAAACACATACAGCAACTTCTTTCCTGCTTGGTGCTTCGAAATTAACAAATTATAGTTAATTATTTCTTGCCTCATCATATTTCACAGTAAAAAGAATAAGAATCTATAATTTGAGAAACAGGTTACATAACATAAAGAGAACATATTAAAATAATTAAACCAAATGAAAAAAAAATACTAACACCAAATAATTTTACTGCTACAAAACAAATAAATCAAAAATATGTAAAGTCTGTTTGTTTAAGAGCAAAGCCACATTGGGCTATCTACTGTGTCCACCAAGGGGGATTCGAACCCAGGATTTTGTGTTGTAAGTCCATAGACTTACCACTGTCCCATTGTGGGACAATATGTAAAGACTTTAAAATGGTAAGAAATGTTATTAATATGAGTAAATTCCAGAACACAAAAAGGTATAAGTAGCATAACAGCTCTTATAAGTTACATCTAAATTCATCAGATGCAAAAGTTACTTCCACAGCAATTCCAAATTATAAATCTGATTATTGGCATTACTGTATTCAATGTAATTGCAAACAATTTCAAGTTTTAAACATATAAAGAGAGTGTGTGTGCATTTTAGTGTTATTATTTAAATAATGTGCTTTAACATGCACCATCATTAAAACTTGTGCAATATTCTAATAGAATAAGGGGATTTAACAGTTATAATTCACCTGTGACCCTAAAATTTGATGCACGATTTCAACTTTTGGTAATAACAAAACATGAGCCACTGAACCTATGATGCACAGGTTAACCACATGTAGATTGAAAAACGAAAATAATAACCTAATGTACACTGCAAAGCCATAAAATTTCCAGTATAAAACCTGCTGAGAATTTCATTTTACAGAAATAGAAGACATAATAGCACAATATAATGACTATCATTTCACTCTTCCTCACTTTAAAAACCCAGTGTAAAAATTATGGAGTATTAAATCCTATGTAAAAGACTGAAACTCCTTAAACTAGACAATATTTAAATAAACCTGCCAATATTTATTTTTATTTAAATAAATAAAAATACTCTTTCAAATTATTCATATCCACAAAACTTCATTCAAGTTCAAGTCTTACACACAATTTTCTCTAGTGATTAATAATCTTTAAATAATGTGATACAAGATTAAATTCAAAGATTTTACAAAACATGCAACTTTATACAAAGCACACTTACCCATACTCTGAAAACCAGTTCTTCACCTCCTACCTTGAACTCGGATTGAAACAACAGCGAAAATTTCTCATCCATCACAGACTAAGAGAAAATTTAAAATTACTTTCTGATGCACTAAGTCGGCTCTTAGTTTCATCCATATATAAGAGACAATTGCGTGTAATAAAATTTAACATTTTCTTCTTTATGTTTTGTATTTAATATGAAACATAGTACAGAAATGGAGGTTTCTTTTTCCTAAGTAAGTTGAAATACTTAGTTTTTTTGTTATTGGAAAGAAGTTAATTTGTTAAAATTTTGTACCCCTCCATCTTTTATTTTCATTTAATTCTATTGGTTGAAATAAAAGCTTTAAATGATTTTCTTGTATGGCAGAATAAAAAGTAAAACATACTGTAAAACAAGTCTTACCTCAGTTCCTTTCTTTTCTGCTCTCTTAATTTTTCGAAGTTGCTAAAATAGAGAGAAAATCACGTGAAAAGAGGTAGATGAAAAGACAGCAATAAAAACCTAATATTCTTATGAATCAGTAAAACTTATTAATTGCGGACAGTAAATGTTTCTGTACTATATAATAATTAGGAAAATCTAAAATAAGAAACCAGTACCACGGACAAACTTACAATTATATTTAACCCTTTGAGTGTGTAATTAAATTTGGGGTGGGTTCTCGAAAAGTGTCAATTATCCACTAACAAATGAAGTTTAGAATTTGACCTTTTTTAGTACTTTTTCAATATCAAAATCCACTGGTTGCACTTTTGCTCAGTGATGTATGCACGCGCAGTACTAAGGTGGGAAATTCAAGGACGTGCGAGTATCCCAATTTTTTGTACCATGAGAAAAAGTTTTTGTGACACCATGGGTTAAATCCGCTTGTTGCACCAAATGGCTATAAATTTCAAGTCAGATAAATCCAATTATAGTTAATAAATATGAAGATTAGAACCATCGTAGTAAGTAAGGGAACAATGCTTATTACATTAATATATTACACCTTCAATACAGCACAGAATTAAGAGGCAATGTATTAGATTTCCCTTACTTACATATCTTATTGAAAAAGAATAAAAATATCTGTAATTGACATATACATGTTACACATGTTAAGCCTAATACTGTGCATCAGTATTTTTAGGTCTTTTATCAGATCATTTGACATATTCCATGTTCCATTTTAATATCATAATACTTATAACCACTTTACTTTCCATGGCATTAGTAACAGTTTTTTTTCTTCTTAAAATGTATGAGTTATAAAAGTACAGGTAAAGCAAACAAAAAAAGCTGTAAAAAATTATTTCTAAACTTCTTCACTTCACTAACAGCTGAAATATGTATGAGATATAACAGTTACTGTTTCAAGCATGCATGGAGAAAAATACATACACTACTTTAATAGTCAATACCGTTGAAATCCTTACAAAACTTATATTGCAATGCAAGTATAAACACTTGTGCTTTTCACATACTGCAATGAAACCTTGCAGTACGTGTCAAACCAACAATAAACTAATGACAAAATGGGCTTTCATTTAAAACTAAAACAAGGTTATAATAATGATAACAATCTACACCAATTGAAGATTGGAAGATTAATATAATAAAATCACTGTGGTTTCGCTAGATAGTAGATAGGGACAGTGGGAATCTTTCAAGTATTTTATATTTATATTACTTATAAAAGTTTCAATTAAATGCATTAACTTAATATAAAAAGGCATGGGTTTGGGGATTTCATGCTTTGTTCTTTAGCAGTGGTGTTCTTTTACACATTGATGAGTCATTAGCATAGTTTTATTTTACACTTATGAATAAAAATTAAATTATATAAGCTTATATCTGATTATACTAATTTCTTAATGAGAGTTCTCCTTAAAATGAAAAAAAATTGTCTGACACTAAATAGGTAGACAGTGACTATTCCTTTCAAGTATTTTTATATTTATATTACTTATAAAAGTTTCAATTAAATGTGTCCTTTTTTTTGAAAATCTTGTAAGATTCCAATAAAAATTGCAGTATATATCTTAAAGTTGGGTAAGTTATGGACCTTGTTTTAACCACATGTAGGATTTAATATGGTCAATATTTACAATTTGGAGGCCCTTAGTATATTTTGTAGTTAAGATTATTTAAAAATAATGTTCCAAGTCACCTCAAAAAATAAATGTACACTCAAGTAATATTGTTGGTCAATAACAAGAGTTACGGAGAAGAATCAAATTGTACTAAAATTATGTAAGACTGACTACCCTTTATAAAATACAATACCTAGAAATTAAGCCTACAAATCTTTATGAAACTGTACAGATATATAATTTTAAAATACAATGATTATACTTGTGGTTCCCAACCACCAGTCCACAAGATAGTTTTAAAAAGAACTGTGCATTTTAAAATATAGCTAATAAAGTATAGTTCTTTACAATGTAATTTAAAAGTACTTTAAAAAGATAATATTGTACAAAGCAGTCAATAAAATTTTGGAATCAAAATTAGCTGGTCCTTAGTTGGAAAAAAGGTTTGGAACCACTAGATTAAAGAAAGAGCTATATGAAATACTTTTTTTTTTTTTAGATATACAACTACAACATACTAATTTATGTAGTGATTATAAGCATCACTTGAGCTTTGGATAGAAAAGATAACAGAGCTTAATTCTGAAAAAACTCACCATATTTCTGAAACTGACACTGAGCTGCCGGGTAGCTTGGTGGTATTCCATAGTCCCTGTATTGTTTAATATTTCTCCACTTGCCTCACTGCACAGAATATGTAGAACAAATCAAACACTGATAGTTATCTTTATTTAATAAGTGCATTTCAATTTTAAGTAATTAAAAATATTGCAGTAAACCAGAATTACATTACTAATTTCAATAGTTTTATCTATTCATATACATAACTATTTATCTTGTTTTTACGTTTTAATGCAAAACTACATAATGGGCTATCTATATTATGTCTGCCACAGTAATCAAACCCAAAATTTGAGAGTTAACCCCTCACACTTACCTTAAAACAGTAATTACTAACAAAAATTACAATAGAGTGTATATCATTTACACTTCTTCCTTACTGCTTTCCTACAAGTATCTATCTACTAAATTATCATCTCAAATACACATCTATAAAATGTAACATTTATGAATAAAAATGAAATTATATAAGCTTATATCTGATTATACTAATTTCTTAACGAGAGTTCTCCTTAAAATGAAAAAAAAATTGTCTGACACTAAATAGGTAGACAGTGACTATTCCTTTCAAATATTTTTATATTTATATTACTTATAAAAGTTTCAATTAAATGCATTAACTTAATATAAAAAGGCATGGGTTTGGGGATTTCATGCTTTGTTCTTTAGCAGTGGTGTTCTTTTACACATTGATGAGTCATTAGCATAGTTTTATTTTACATCAATAACACTGAAGTGCAAGTCGATGAAAGTTTTGCTCTCACTGATGTCCCTCTGTGGCTCAGCAGTAAGTCTGAGGGCTTATAAAGCTAAAATTGGATCTCGATATATGAGGTTGGCAGAGTACAGACAGCCTATTGTATAGTTTTGTGCTAACAACAAAAACTTTCACACTGATACCCATATTTAAACTCTATACTCAAATATATAGTATGTTAATACCTGAAGTTTGTGTGCTTTATTAATGTGACAGTATAAAAAAATAAAAGTCATCCACAGCAATATACTAATAAAACATTATTTCAGTGCAAAACTCTTTACGGTGCATAAAAATTAAATGTGAAAAAACATACTGTACAATGAACAAAGTATTTCATATACAAACTTTTCACCAATTTCCGCATTCTGCAAAAGTTTCGCAATTGTTCAAGTAAATTACATGAAATTCAGGCTTCCTTACAAAAGAAGCAAAAAACTTGGAAACATGTTATCTTGAGTTGATTTAACAGCTAGAATTTTACACCAATGACTAATCTATAATACATTACTACATATTCATTAACATCTAAAATGTATAGAATATATTAAAAATATTCTTTGCATTATTCTTCTTAGATGTGAATGTTATGTTTATTGTATAGAACATATTAAAAATATTCTTTGCATTATTTTACAAACATAATAAGCTGCCTAAAATTTAAGAGCATTTTAACACTGAGATATTTTTGGCAATGATATTGGAGACATTTTTTTTTTCTTCATAAATGTTAACTAAATTTGCAGTGTTCACAGTAGAAGGTTCAAGACTGCACAAAAATGAGGAGTAAACATTTAAGTTCAAATGTTTGTTTTTCTTATAGCAAAGTCACAGCGAGCTATCTGCTGTGTCCACTTAGGGGGAATTGAACCCCTGATTTTAGCACTTTAAATCAGTAGACTTACCACTGTCCCAGCAGGGGACATTTAGGTTCAATTCCTGATGTTAAATACTTTAAAAGAAATTATATCACTTGTTACATATATTTGAATATATGTAAGTACAACTTTGTTAAAATGAGCTGCTTTTTGTACACTTTGCATACTTTGTTTTTTGTACATGTTGCACAATTTGATTTTTGTACGTGTTACATAATAATAATAATACATTACTATGCACCACAACTTTGTTAAAATGAGCTGCCTTTTGTAAACGTTGCAGTGGTTTGCTTTTTGTACACATTAAACAATCTTCAACATAGCAACCCAACACTTAAAATGAGCTGCTTTCTCCAATAAAATAAGGATTAAATTAATGAAAGGCACTGCTCTATTTTGAAAATACATTCAATTAAGAATTGTTTACTTTTGTTGAGACAATCATTTCTAATAATCAAGTCGTTATTACTACACAATTCAGTTACAGACATCTGATCTATCTAAAAAAAACACAGATCCATCAAAAAAAACTCATTATAATCCATCTCCTATTAGTATACTGAGAAGAATTCAATGTGCTTTCTTGAGATATGTGGTATTTATTCACACTGCAACAAGAACCACCAACTTACGTCATTCCCACTTTGTTTTTCAGGAGGGAATTTGCTTGTGCTTCACTATAATAGAAAAGAAGAATGAGAGAAAATTAAATTCATATGATTAACATATACTGATTCCTGAAATATAAACTACATATTAACATCAAAACAATAAATAATCATCATTGTAATGAAAACATAAACTTGATAAAGCAAGTTTTCACATTCTAATAATTTTTATTCACTTTCATATAGGTAATAAAGAGTACTTAGAAACAAAAGTGGGGATGAATATAGGATTTTGGCCAACTTAACAAAAAAAGTAAGAATATCTTGAGAAATATCACTATATGGAAACAAAACTCTGATGACTCCTGTTTTGGAAAGGGGTGGGGGACAACTCTTCCACCAGAATGTCAGGTTATAAGCCTAGCTGCAATAACACAAGTAATTCCTTAATTAAATGTTTATGAATAAATATATTGTTACTGTTTTAAAAACAATAATCATTATTCATGTTCTAAAATAACATTATTAATAATAACAATAATTCTAAGATATTAATCATAACAGCTATTAATATTCTTATTACTTGGTTATTTCATGATGTTGAGCCCCATCTGGTAAACAACTCTGGTAACCTCATCTTCCAATCATCAACACCCCTCCACTCCACGAAGGGAGATACCATTCCAGCTATCATTAATGGTATAGAATAATTATTGCTTATTTAAGAGCTTCACAAACAGAATAACAAATTCTACATATTCTACCTTTCCCTCTCTGGAAGGGGAGGGGATCCTGGTTCCCTGTATCTGCCCATGAAAATAATCTTTGGAACACCTAAACCAAACATTTTGGTTTCTTAACTTCTAGAGAATTAAAATACATTTCATTTATGAAGCAATCAATCAGTTTCACAAAATAAATACCTTATGATGGTGACTCTGACTTGTGGTGGGGTCATGTGAACATTAAGTTTACCTCCTACCAACAGTCTGACAGTAGCAGTAAACCTGGTGTTGGTCTTCATGACTTGAGGTGGCAATTTCTCAATAACAAAGGTGCTACAATATTAAAAAAACAAATAAAACAATGTGATAAAATACATACACTTACAAAAATACATTAAGCACATAAATCAATGTAACTGCAGAACCAGCCAAAATCTGATTGAACTTTCAAATATTTAAGGCTATGATAAAGCTGAATTTGGAACATTATGCCATATTTAAGGCTCTCTTTGAAGGATATATAAAACTACTACTGCTTTTGTAATATGCTAGATTGATTTTTCTTAAGTATATTGCAAAAGTATTTACATTAAAAACCTGAGAATTTTAACTAGTTATTCTTGTAAAAAGAACATTACAAAGAAATGAAATACAGATACCATGGAATAAAAGGGGTAAAATGGCAGAGGCCTCAAACTTCATATAATACCAGGTTTGATATTTTTTCCAAATCACACAAGTTTTCCTTATGTTATTTCCTAATGAATTTTTTTCAATATTTGTATTTATTTTTAATTAGTTTATAATATTTCATGACACAAATATACTTCTATATTTGCACTAACTGTTACAATAAAAATTGTCAAAATAAACTACACTACTGTATACAATCTTCAGGATCCAAGGTGACATAGAAAACAAACACTTTTACAAGCAACTTGGTTTATGCAGTCATTTAGGTTTCTTGCTTTAGTTTCACTAACTGTAATTTACTAACCAGAGAATGCACTATGGAAGATGTCACAAACTTACAACATGAGTGGCACCTGTGGCAAAACCCTCCCCAACATGCCAGTCATTTAGATAATATCCCATGTTGTGACAAACAGCATACATTTTGGTAGGAATTTACACACACATACAAAGTTATTAGCATTCATTTCATATCATTAATTCTTTCACTTAACCTTTAATGAATTTTAATTTAACCCCTCATTTAATTTATGTCTTACGACATTTATGGGGTGATTGTAAAAACTTATCTGATCAGTGCATGCTAAGCTTCTCTACAACATACCACTTTAGTTTAAAAAAGCATTTCCATATTACCTAAACATAAGGTAAGCTAGTTCTTATCACTATGTATGTATTGACTTCCACCCCAAAACAGCAAAATATTTACATCTCTGCTTTTAACTTTTCACTTATGAACATTATAAGAAGATAAAAAATTTTCAACTGTTATAAACACTTGAAATCAAAATGTTTTACATGAAATCGCAACATCCTGTCTTAAATCTTTATAGCACATAAATACTATGACTGTGCTCTTTCCATATGTTAGGAAACTAGAAAATATTTATTCAGATAATCTTCTAAATTTATAGTGAACGTTTTTGTGCTTGACCAAACTTTCTATGTATCCAGCTGTTTTAAGTATGCTTGAGGCAAGTCATACAAGAACTGGTTAAATAAGTTAATGGCTTTATACACATCAAAATACCAGTTATCAGTAGTTTTAGTTCACAAACATATTCGATTTTATTTTCATATTAAAGCATGAATTACAATAATAACAATGCCTTCTTATGTGATCTGCTAACAATGGAGTAAGCTTTTATATCTTCAGTGTTGTCATGGGAGAAGTTATATTTCATTGATCTACTAACAATGAAGTATCAATATCCCCAGTTTTGTCATGGAGAAGTCATTTCATCAAGCTTTTTTAATTAAAAAATGGTTTTACTTGTTTAAAATTGTTTGTATTTATTTTATTTCTACTTACTATGAAAGGTGTTTTACTGAACAACATGAAATAATTGTTTTTTGAATTGGTTAGAGCTTCACTAAACCATTCATCTTCAACAATAATCTTGCCATAAAAATTGAGATTACTGGAGAATTAGCCATGAAATTTGGCCATTGAGTGTAACAAATGGCTCCACCTACAACTTGTTACTGATAGAATTCTGTCTTGTAAACCTGCCTCTTTGTAGAGGTAAAAAAATAAGCACCCTCATTATAAGGCTATGAAAGCAATATTTATGATGCACTGCTGCCATCTGCTGTGAATGATAATTACCAAAGTACTCTAGATTAGGGGCTTAACTCTTTTGCTATGGGCTTGGTCAAATTGACTAAGTTCGGGACCTAAATTGACCTTTATAGTTTCCATACTATAACTCCTAATATGTTTTCTGCATCTTCATGAAATTTCAAAAGCTTTCAGTAATCATTCATAGTCATTTGTAGAAAAACAACAACAGAATTTTAATGATGTATTTTCATTAAAAATTTCTCCAAGAATATATGGAGTCAAAGTGTTGACTGCTCCGAGTGCAAAGTGGTTTTCATGTTAAGATTAAATATACTTTTCTTCATCTGAAAAATCTAAAATTTTATTTGTGTATTCTCTAAAACCTTCTACATAAATTTCAAACGGTCTATTTTTTCAGTAAAACTTTACATTTTATCTATTACTTTCACTCTGATAATTCTATATGAGGTTGGTCAATTTGAATGACCTTGTAACTAACAAAAAGAAATTTGAAATAAATTCTAATTAACTTTTTTTTTCTTTCTAGAATGACTTCAAATTGTAACATGAAACTACATTTGTGTATCGTAAATAGCTTCAAACTCTTACCAGTATACATCTATTTATACTTAAATTTTATTGTTTTATTACCCTTTGAACCATGTCTAACCAATATTCACACCATATAAGTTGTAAATCACTTGGCAAACATATAGCTCATGTTACCCTATTGAATTACATAACACACAGTAGCTACTCGTGAGCTGCTCATAACCATACCTTGTGAACAATTTTTATTGTTATTTATTTTACCAAATTTAACCTCTTTTTAACCTAAAAAGTTTTAAATTTTTACATTTTAGTTACTTTTATAATAATAAAGAAAACAAGAAATAAAGTACTTACCAGGGTCGTCTTTTTTTCCTTTTTTTTTTGCTGGTGACTGTTGATGACATTTAACCCTATCTTTTTATACTAATGGTACTAATGCAATAAATAATTTATTTAATTAAATAATGCACCAAAGAACACAGAATTATAACATGCAAAAAGCAGGCAATGTCCTATAACTATCATACTTTTTCTAGCTTTATGTAACTATGCAACAAGAGTCATTAAAAATTCAGCTAAGCTTGTTGAAGCAAAATAGACAATTCTCTGTACAGAAAACAATGTAGTATAATACATCATTTAATATATTAAAACCTTGGCTTTCTATTGGTTATAAGTAGAAAGCCAAGGATGTTACAAGTAAGCATGGCAAGAGAGGTCAGATTTTAGTCAGATTTTATAGCTCTGTAACCAAATAAGATTGAAAGCTTTAAAAATTATGCTTTGCCTGAGTGATAACAACATTACAATGAATAACTTACATTAAATTTAGTACTTCTTGGAGGGGTAGTAAATAAATTAGAGAGGAGGGGATACCTAGGGAGCAAATGTCACAATTCTCTTACTAGGGGAAGTTCTGTATTTTTTTAAATATTGCCTTATAAAAGTTAAAACTTACATAATAAAATTAAGATTATTAGCTATGTTTTTATGCAAAATTTATTGAACATAACCCACTAAAACCTGATGACATTTGCAGAAAATAAATGTCTGTAGCAAAAGTGTTGAAAAGAAACATTTTCATTAATGCTAACCTTTAAATGGATTCTTTGACAATAATCTTAAAAATTCAAATTTTTACAGTTATGCTGCAACTTACTAGTAAACCCAGTGAAACATTTTAGTAACTACCCATCTTGTTAGTTTGTCTAATGGTGAATATTGTGTAGCATCTAACATTCCATAAGTGAAAAAAGAAGTGACAATACACCTTTAAAACTTATGACATTAACTATAATCCCTGGATCATAACATCAGTAGATTGTATGTCAATGAAACAATGCTCAAACTATTAATATTCTAACAGCATAGTTCAGAAGCTTCTCATGAATTTATTAGCTTTGTTCAAGTATGTCATTCAGAAGTAACTAAAAGTAAACAATTCACCATATATATATTAGGCAGTAAAATAAACAGCTACACATTTTGATGCATAAGGAGACAGAAAACTGTAAGGTAGTTTAGTAACTGATACAGCTATACATCTGTATCAGGTTAATGTAATTTCAAGTCTCAATTAAAATATCTGTATACATTATAACATGTTCTGTATACTTCTTGTATACAAGACAGGTAAGAAAAAATGCTTCCACGCAAAAAACAAATTAGAATTTTAGAAAGCTTAGATTTCGATCCTAGATACTTTACCTTGTGACAAGTGATGAAAGTAGACCTGTGATATCTGAATTTAGGGATCTGAACCTTTCCAAAATGTTTCCCATCGGAGAATTAATAGGCAGCTGACTGCACAGCATTTCGACTCGTTTAATTTGTTGTCTGTTCTGCCATATGATTTCCACAAGTAATTCACACCTAAGTCATAGAAATGTGAATTAAGTTTCTTTAACCTACTACTTTCATTGCGAGTAGAGTATCCACTTTACACTGCTATGTTAAGTTGCAATCATATACTGAGAGAAAAGAAATGAAAAAATACTTAAAATAAATGTGTTTTGTTTTCTTAAATATACCTATATTTATAGTATGTTAAGTTTATAAAGAATATGTGTGACAATTTATATATAAACTAAACAACCACAAACATTAATCCTCAATACTTAGTACTTGGCTCTGCATGATGTTCAATTTTACACGTCAATAAATTCGAAAAAGTAATACTTTTTTTAATATTGTTGTACATTTTATAAACAATTATAAACATAAATATTTGTAAATTACCAAGCACATTATATAACTTTTCATTTTCTAACTGTTAACACTGATTTGGGGCCTATTTTTAACACTTCTTTGAGCTAGACAAATGAAAAGATATTAGAGATATAGTTTATCACTATGGTTAATCACTTTTGATTAGCTCAAAATACTAACAATCTACATCTTCAGCAGAAGTTTAATAACTAGAATGTTTCCTTACATTGATAATTGGATTAAAATTTATTCTTCCTCTACCTTACGACACTTTACAATTGTTTTACAAAAAAGAAGTTATTTCAATAATACACTTTCATCTGATATGAACAATATCAAACAACTATTATCATCAAAAGAGAAAAGTATAAGCTCACTTCAAACAGGCTTGATGTTGCTAAAGGAAAGGCCAAACTAACTATAATTTTGGGGATATGTTGAGAAAAAATACAAAAACCAATAAAACCAACATGGGAAATCAAATGGCATAATAATAACATAGCTTCAAAAACTAGGTTAGAGTTTACTATTGTATTAACACCTCATTTGAAACCATGTCAGCCTTTAACAAGAATTTCAACAATTTGCTTTATATAAACTAGCATACAAAGCCCAACACCTCATGATTCACAGAGGCCTAAGTACACCAATCAAACTCTTCCATTATCCCCCAATTACTTCTATAGCAACATCAAGAGAGAGTCGATACATGAAAATAAAATCATAAGGATGCCCACACATGATATCTGAACACATATTTCAAGTTTGGTCCTGCTAGTATGTGAGTGGGGAATATGAACACAGTTTGAAACAATGACCCCAAGACCCTGAAGGGAGTCAGGAACACAAAATCCAATACCAGATTTGGGTTCAGGATCCCTGAACACCTTCTCCCAAACCCCTATCACACCTGGGTAACCTTCTGAGCATGTTTCAACTCCATTTGGAAAGGAGGTTATGCCATGAAAAAAAATTCACAAATTCAACTAATAATTTCACTTAGTTAAATGGAACTACAGAACACAAAGTTATGCATGTAAAATCATCACCACAATCAAACAAGAAATCACTTAAAAATATAACAATAAACAGAGTAGAAACTTTGAAAGATATTTTCAGAATCTTAATAAAATAATTTTTTTCTACCTTATGCTACTTATTTGTTGGTTGTTTGTTTCAAATATTAGTTATAGAAGGGCTATTTGTGCTAACCACATCTAATTTTGAACTGACACATTCTAGAGGAAAGGCAACTAGTGGACAGCACCCACCAGTATTGGGCTACATTTATCAAACAGTAGTTTTTCACCATCACGTTTGTAATGAACTTATGGTCCCAAAGTGCTGAGTACATTTTTGCAGCAATGGAATGTCACCCTAGGACTTTCATGTTCACAGCATGGCACACTAACCACTTGGCAACACCTGCCCCATTCTTTATATTAAATCTAGTTCCAAAAAAAATTATTCTGAAGTTCTTTGGGAAGATGTAAGAGAGATTCATACAACCTTACCATTCTTGAATCTGATCCAGATTATTTTCAAATATAACACCATTCCCAGATAGCTGCTGGTTTCGTTTCCACTTAATGAGTTCATCATCCAAGACTCGGGTCTGTAGAGCATGAACTTGCATCAAGGTGTCTTGTTGTCTGTCAGCAAGGGCCTGAAACAAAAGGAAATTAATTTTTCATTATAAATCTACACTTAATAAAAGTATAACATAACTTAAAAATAGCTTAATCTGAATTGAGTAACCATCGATTTTCAGTTGAATATTCAGTTTGAATATATTTACAAATACATAGGGAAAATAATTTCTATTTTGAATAACAATGAGGATTGTGTTCAAATGTTTGCTCCAGAGCCAGGAATTTTTATAATGTTGCTGCACACATGAAAGAAGGGTAATATTCCAAAGCACTCATTGGTACATACAGTATAGTGGCTATATTGTTTCAATATCTACATTACAAAATATTTTAGTTGCCATTTCTCATATATACATATGCATTTGAAAAGGACTGCCTTAACCATTGGTGTAAGTCACTGTGTTCATGTCACAGGTTTTACTTGTGAACCTTGAGACGTTCTGTACCAACTTTCAAAGAATCTCAGACATAAAAGTTTACAATTTTTGAATAGTCCATATTAATATCACGCTGAGTATTAGAAGTTAAAAAAAAATCTTTTACACAAACTTTTCTACAATCTAACAGAAATTCAGTTAAAAGTAGCATAAAACTAAAAAGAATTATTAAATTTTATCAATACTGAGAGAAAAAAAAATATCAGTAAATATATAGAAAACTGACAAATACAAGATGAGCATGGTATTTTTTGAATGTTTAAACAGAAAGTAATGGGTAACACTAAGTTTCTGCATAAATTTCATTTTTATGAATACATTTAATAACTATTTTTATAACTTCTATGTATAATATAAGACCTTTTTCTGATAACTAACCAAAATACTGAACTCAACCTGCAAATAAGATTAGCACTTTAATATTATTAAGCTTGTTTCAGATATTCACACAAAGTTACACAAGGGCTATCTGTGCTAGTCATCTCTATTAACGAACTGACAAGACTAGAAAAAAGACAGCCAGTCAGTAGTACTGCCTACCATCAATACTTGGGCTGCTCTATTCAATTAGTGGGATTTGACATTCACTCTTATAACACAAAGTGTGCACCACAATTATGCATCAATGAACTTGAACCAAACCCTCAAATTCAGTCTGGCATGCTAATCACCAGGCTATGCCCTGTTAATGTTTCATAGCTTTAATGTATTATTAGAAAAGCTGAAGAGCGAAGACACCTATTCTTCTAAATATATGAAAGCATTTATTGAATGTGATGATTGTATATTTTCAAAACTTCATATATTTAGCAGAATAGGTGTCTTCTAAATAGGTGTCTTAAACAAGTAACTACAACAGTATGTCAAGATTATAAGAATTTTTAGAATATTGTGATAAGGCTACAAACAAAAGTATTGTTTCTAGTTGAGAAGGTATCTGAGCATTTTTGTAGCATTTATTGAATGTGCTGATTGTATATTTTCAAAACTCAAAAATGCTCAGATACCATCTCAACTAGAAACAATACTTTTGTTTGTAGCCCTTGTCACAATATTCTAAAAATTCTTATAATCTTGACATACTGTTGTAGTTACTTGTTTAAGCTAGTACAAATGTGGAAGAAAAAAAAAGACTGGGTGACTCAAATAACATGAATCACAAGAAATACGTCGAGCCCTCAAAGTAATTTACACTAATTGGAATTTATAATATTTTAGCTATGACAAAACAAAATCACTGTTACAAATCATCTCCCCTTAAAGTTATCTTTATGCAAATTAAGCATCTGAGAATCCATAGCAAAAGTTGAACTGAAAATAACTAGTTATTCAGCCTATGCTTGTAGCTGAATATTTGGTAGAGGTGGGTTTACATCTTTATTAGAAGTTCAGGCTATTTAATTCTACAGTATGTAGAAGTCAGTAAGTAGAGAAATGTTTATTCCTGCCCATATCATGTACATCATGATCTTATTCTGGTTCCAGGTTTTCTTTGAATAAATATAGGCTTGTATGAGTGCTTTACTTGTGACCAGTTCACTAGGTGTGCTCTTGGCAATAGTACAAATAAGCAATTTTATGCACGTTGCTGTGAGTGTAATATGCTACACTAGGTGTCTAGCAAACATGTTGACCTTGTGAAGTCTGGTTCTAAGCATCTGTTTAGTAATCAGCATCCAGCTGTGGCTATAACTATGCAATTTAATCTCCAAGCAGGTACCCTACAACTGCAGCAAGCCAGAATAACCAGGCAGTGCCGTAACCAAGTGTCTGAGCAACTGTACCACTGGTTTTAAAGAAAATTCATAATTTCCTATCAGCACTCCGAGACAGTTACAACCAATTCACAGCAGAAGCTTACTGTGACTGATTGGCTTCTATTAATTTGATGGCCAATATTATCTATAACATTTAAAAATTGCAATTACCCATTGTTTACTATAGCTTTTGTCATCAGTAAAATAGTACTCTCCATTGCAATAATGGAATATAGATTTCTAAATAACATTAAGGCTAGAAATTATCTTTAGCAAGTGTGCTCATTTCTAAATATAGAGAAAAAAAGCAAAAAAAACCTGTATATAAGAATTATTTGTCTGAAATACTTTAAGGTCTTTAATTTTGCACTTGAAGTCTACATTACATACACAATTTACTTTTTACTCTAAAACAAAGTTCAATTAATAATCAACAGATTGCAGCACCATCTTTATAACAACATTCCAAGCCCATAAAAAAACAAAATTTTCCTCCAAAGATCATAATTATAAATTTCACAAAGTTCATCATCTTATTACAATAACTAAACTACATAATTTCTTTGCTTCTGTGAACAAATTAATTTTATAAAGTCAAAAACCAATGTATTCATCAGGCACTAACCTGCCTCTGTTGAACCAGTGAAGTAGCTCGCTGACGTAAAGCATCGTCCAACAATTCCTTTTCTCTCTGTAGCTTACTAAGCATTTCTACATTATTGTGAGTATTGGGCTGGTTTGTTAACTGTTGAATCTGTGCTGTATGGTACCAAGGAAAAAACACAATAGAAGCATCATCATAATGTACATCAAATAATGAAAAATCTATAGTCTATATCAGGAATTCTCAAGCTGTGGATCATAACCTCTTGTTTACAAATGGTAAATTAAATTACAATTTGTGTATTTTTTTTAGTCTGAAAAGAAACTATGCATAAACTGTATTATCCCCTACTGTAGCAAGAATTTTACTCAATATATCTTTTCTTGATGCCTGAAAAAAAGGGGTTGCAAGTTGTTTCAGTCCATGAAAGGGAATGGTCATAAACGGTTTGAGCATCTTTTTGTCTAGTTGTAAATACTAGTTCACATGCAAGTCTATTTTATTGTCAAAAATAGTAATAAAAAAACTTGCAATCTTGGTACCATTATATTTCTTAGTTGATAAATTGGTAAAAAATCAAAATTTTAACAGAAAGTAGGGATTGTTGATTATTATGAGAATTGCTGTAAGTATCCAAAACAAAATAAATGCTGTAATAAAAAGTACACAAACAAGTAAAGTGATACTAGGTGAAAATATTTTAAAACTATTTTCAATCACTACTTTGTTGGCATTGTGATCCATGTAGTTAAATGAAGCAGTTTAAATTTGCCACTAAAGTAGGGATTGAAAATCATTTTAAAATCTATCCAACTAGTATGACTTTACTTGTTTGTGTACTTTTTATTGCAGCATTTATTTTGTGTTGGATACTTCTTATAGCAATTCTACAAATAACCAACGATTCCTACTTTTTATTAAAATTTTAATTTTTGTTCCCATTTATTTGTTCAGTTTTTACATATCCATGGAATAGACATTCCTTAATTCATTTTAAAATTTATAATTTTTGTAATACTCTTGTTTGTTTACTTTCTATATAAAGTATATATAGAAACTGTCTCGTGTCTATCCATCAATATGTAGCATCATCTGCTCGGTTGAAAAAATATTTAAGTATGTCCTTGATATGTTTACCATTTATATTATAACTGTACATTTATATATATATAAATTTTTTTATTGGAATATCAAAAGTGGATATTCACAAACCAGTCAAGTAGGCTGGAGAAATCTTGTAGCGATAGTCCGAGCCATCTAGGCACTAGCCCTGCTGACGTGATAAGGTTGGTAGGTATTAGATAAAAAAAAAGTTTCTGTTTTAGAACTTCTTGAATTGTTATACCAGAAATATTAGCAACCTTTTTAGATGGTCGTTTTTTTATTAGGAATTCAACAGCGTGATTTTTTGGCATGTGAATTATTTGGAATCCTTGTTGATCCCTACTATTAAGTACTACCATACTTAAAATAACTAACCAATATAAGAACAGTCAAAACTATGTTCCAAGTTGCTCAGGCTTTCAACAGATGGAGAGAGAGAGAGAGAAAACCAGCATATCCTAGTGCTGCGATTAAACCATGATTTAAAGCAAACTTTTTTCTTTTAATTACTGTGCACTATGCCACCTTGTATTCACTTGTAAAATCTTGTAAAAACATCTATGGCAAATACACAAAACTTTCAATGGGAAAGTAAAATAGCATAAACAATTACACAATTTACTTATGTGCTAGCAAAACACATTCAAATTGTGTAAAGAATGCCAAAAAACCTTATACTATGGAAATACAGAGGGTTGTTTAAATTAAAATAAATTTTAGAGCCTCACCACATTGTTGCAGTCCATTTCATGCTCATTGTTTAAATTAAAATAATTTTAGAGCCTCACCACATTGTCACTGACCTTTGTGTTTATGGATGATTTTCACCCGTCACAAGACAATGCACTTTGCTTACAATGGCTGGTTGGGGTACAACTTGTACATATCCCATTCTAAATACCTGGTTCCTCATGCTCCTTCATTTTCCTTTGTTTTCCAATGTTATTAGGTACAAAGGATATTCCCATTCTGTAAAGTCTGAATCTGAGCACATCTTTATGATCTGAGTGTGTGAGTAATTTATACTGGAAAAGGCTGTTACATACCTTTCTAAAGTTTATGAGTAATTTACATTGGAAAAATACCTTTCTAAAGCTTATGAGCAATTTACATTGGAAAAGGCTGTTACATACCTTTCCAAAAAAACAAACAATCAATTTTGGTGCATTACAATACGTACAAAATGATGAAGAATATCAAAATGTAGTCCTCGTATTTGTCATTCCATTTCAACTTTATATCGGCTGTGACTGTCACGTGACTACAGCTAGATGATTAGTGGTATTTGCTAATTCACTGATCAATAAGCACAGTGTTCATCAAACTGTGGTATGTGTACAAGCAAGAAAAATAAAGTTGCCTTCCCTCTAGTCAGCAGTTCAAAGTTAGTGAAAGTGGCAGATAGTCTTAGCAGATTTGCAACAACAAAGACAAGGTAAGTAAGTTTAGTAGGAATGGGAATCAAACCCAAGACCCTCAATCAGAACGTTCCACTTCATACATACAACCAATTTCAAATTTTCAGTCATTCATAGATATGTTTTCTTGATACTTTTTCTGCCAATCAAAGCAGATAACTTCCCACTGTAAAACATACAGTGTAACTGAAAAAGATTTACTTATAAACAATGACCTAATTTTCACTATGGTAACACCAGCTATCCTCTTCAGTCATGGCAACATATCACTTTGCCAATAATATTTTTGGCCAAGATCAATCCATATCTAATAATCATAGTTTGTTTTCAATAAACAAGTTCTTTCATTTGTGTGTTTGTCAGAAAACAACAGATTTTACATTCAATGAAAAAGAATTAGTGACATTTTAATAGTCAGAACATAGCTTACCTGACTCACTAAATCTTCTAAAAATCTTTACCTGATATCTCATCATAGAAGAATATTCCTTTAGCTTTGAAACAAACATAGTACAGAACCATAATCAAAGACTATAAGCAAAAAATCCAAAGTCTCTAAGTGATTAACCCCACCCAACCGGCCATTTGCAAAAGGGATAACTAACTTGAACATAGCAGTATTGAATTTAAATTACAAAGCATTGAAGATAAACACACCATTTTCTGATGTTTGCTGACCAGGAATGCAGAATGTCTTTCAGATGTCCAGCACACACCTCCACATTAAATTTAAAAATTTAAGTAAAAATTATAATTCTAACTATTTCTACAATTTGTTGCTCAAAAATATTTTAGAAGTGATATTTTGTCATATATTAATATTTATTTAGTATAATTTAAAAAGAACAATGAAAAATATTTTCAAACTTACATTTTTGCACAGCCTGTAAATAACATACTTATCAATGTTTTTTTCAATCAGAAAGGATAGGTCTTTTTATTTGCTAATAAGCTGTTACCCATTAAGAACATAGTTAGCCACGTCTTGTTTCTCACACAATTCCCCTTCCTGGTTTAAGGCTTCGTTATTAGAAATCTCTGTTCCATCTATTTATGATGTCACAACACGTGGTCTGAACAATAATTAGTGAAGCAAAGCTCTGAAAGTAACTACACGCAAAGCTTAAATGCCATTGGATAGAGCAGATTCTAAACTATTTACATCAATGTAGTGTGAATAGTGATTTGAATGGTAATTTATCCTGCAGGGATGAACAGAGGAACATAGTCAGAAGTTTAGAAGATGTTTAAGAACAGTTCACAGAACTGGAAATTTTTTTTATTGTTTATTTATCTTTTTTGATTCCTGAAAATGTTTTAATGTTAAATTAATCTGTCTGAAAGCTACAGAAACTTTCTTCTTTTTCAACAAGACATCAGGTAAGCTCAATTAGATTTAGCAAACACAGTTGATGACAGCAAAATATTCCAATGAATCAACTCCTTACTTATTGAATATAATAATTAAGCCTGTGTTAAAATAACACACAAATATTAGAACTTATTGTTTACTGAAAAAAAAAGTACTTATTAGATACCAATTAATCTTGACCAAGAATTTTGTTTGTAAAAATATTACTAAGTAGGTTAACAAAATTTCACAACATATGAAATGAGAGAAAAACTGAAACAGATTTGACTTTAAGCTGAAACTAGGAACTATTTAGTAAGTTTGTACTAGGTACCTTCAAGATAAAATTGCAAAGTCTCCTTTAGTGTAGATAAGTGTAGAAAGACAGAGGCAGTTGACTAATGGATGTAAAATGTGTCACACCATTGCCGTCTATCATCAAAGAGCATTTTCAACAGTTTATGTCACTAATATATTAAACACACTACTAATATACAAATCAGAAAAGAAAATTAGCAAATAAACAAAACCAGCTTCAAAAGAACAAAAATTTTGAAAATATTTTGATGAATTTTTTTTAAGTTCTTCAAATATCAAATGCAACTAACCTTGACGTTTAGCACTCTCCTGGTACTGTATCACAAAAGATTCTTGTTCTTGTTGCATACGCCGTACTTCTTCTTCGGTTTCCTTTATAAAACAGCAGCTCTATTAGTCGCTAAATCATTACTTAAAATTAACTCAAAGTTTGGTGATTTGTAAGATACATGTCTTCAGTGTGCCATTGAAGAAAATTCCCAAATTTATTAAACTGTACTAAACAATTTAAGTGTAAAAACTGCAAGAAAAGCTGCGTGAGATACTGAAATTGAGGTGAGTTTATGGAGAAATAAAAAATAACAATGCTATTATGCTCTTTAAAATTTTAATTTATCATGAAAATATTATATAAATACACACTTTTTAAATTTTCAACAAATTGCTAACACAGTGATGATTAGTTCTTCATAAACATATGTAAAAGGTTTTTTTAACATGAAAAAAACAAGTACAAAAGATAATCAAAAATGTTGGAGTACAAAACCAAACACATATATTACAGCCCCACCAAGAACAATATTACAAGCTTATTTTATGTAACTTCCTATAGACTTACTGTTCGAAATTTCCTATTTCAAGTGCATTTACCAACTTAGAATCATACAGTAATCTAACATACTTGTGTTTTCTTTTTTAGCTTATCCAAATGCTGGCTGATTTCCTGGTGTATGTGAGATATTCCCAATATTTGGTTCGGTACGTGAACACATGGCTACAAAAAAAATTTTTAACAAATTATACTCTACACACAGTATGTACAATTAGGTAAAGATATACATTAAAATGTTATCTTAAAAACTTTCTAACATTTCTCCAAATAGGGACTGCTACAATATGGAAAATAGGAGTTGTTAGACAATAAACAATTAATGATATTGGCTGAGTAGTGGCTGGGAATAACCAGGATGAGTGAAAGAAAGGCACTGTCACAACACAATACTGTCTGAAGTATTTCAAAAAAAGTAAAGTTAAATAAGTTTAGAAAACAAAACTTTTACAACTGAAGCTGCTATCATATTGGTTTCACAAAGAGAAACTGGGAGAATTCTAAAAGAAAAACATTATTATTAAAACTATGTAAAATAAATTCAATTAAATATACAAAACTTTTAAGAAATCATATACATAACAGCTTAAAGTATAAAAATGGAATACAGATGGGCACATAAGGGCCTTGCATATATACATTCTGCAAAATGAAACTGAATACTCACATTTTCAGCTAATTGAATAGCATTATGTTCAGCCTGCAGACAGTTTTTAATAACCTTTATAAGCTGTTGAGGATTACTGCTGTAGTGATCCTAAGAAATAGAGAAATAATATACTAGAGAATTTCACACATTCAACATAACTTGTATGCATATACTTATAAGATGTATACAGAAAAAATTTCAACATACTGGGTCAAATCATCATGGCCAGTTCCTCATAAAGAAATCTGTAACTAATGCTTTATTACTACAGCAATAATTTGAAAGTAAGATACATGATAAACCAAAACAATTTTAAAGTATCCTTTTTTAATATTAAGAAACTAATCAGAAGCTAAACAATAGCTAACTACATTAGATGAGTACTGCCCAGACTGAAGAATATAAACCACAGATTGAAAGACACAATATTTTATTAGAGAAATTTATCTATCTTGAGAGAAAATCATAACCATTCAAGTAAATGCATTTTAATTACAAGGTTGAGTAAAAGAATTTCTGCTCCTTAAAAACATGTAATTTAAAAAATGATCATTTAGACTCACAAATCTTTGAATTTACTGATTCAAAATTATAGTTAAAAGAAATCACAAATACCTCACAATTCTTCAAGTAAAGTGTACTAGATGAAACAAAATCCAATATTTATTACATCTTACTCTGAAATAAACAGCAGCTTCATCAAGCTTAAGTTTCATTATGAAATTTAAGTCCTCAGAACTTGCTTTCTTCTCCAACTCTTGAATTAAAGAAACAGCTAATCTAGCTGCATAATTTTCATGATTAGGGTTATCTGGATCTAATTCACTCCTAAAAATAAAAAAACAGAAATTTTAATGTGATCTCCATGTTTATTTTATCAATAAATACTTTGGTATATGCAAAATAAAAAAGTTGACATGTAAAGTGTTTACTGATATTTTAATATTACTGTTAAACTTTCTTGGTGTATGGTCTTCATTGGATTTCACTGGGAAGAAAACGTTTCCATGCCTGGCAGCACAATATAATTTTCCACAATTAGAGAACCAAATTCACCATTAAAAACTAAGTGAAAAGCAATAACAATACAAAGCAATCTCATAATATTACAGTTTGACTCTCTTTAATCATCTGGGTGTCCATACAGCTTCATTGATAAGGAATATTTCCATCACCTGGCAACAAAAGGTAATTTGAAAAACAAAACTTGTCACTAAAAATGTATTAAAAAATTCACAATACAACCTTTACTTTGCATAAAAGTATTGATTAAACTAAATATACATAACTTATTCACTGTTTTTTTTATTCCAATTATTTCAAGGCCTGAAGTTAAAAGAGGAAACTGTACATTTGAACATTATCTACAATGTGTGGAAAATATTACTAGGTTCAGGCAAAATAACAAAGATGTCTAGTCTGTTTCTAAGATGGCCAAGAAGTATTAGATTGATAATCTGAAGGTCTGGAGAACAAGTTTATGCTTCATATTTCCAATTTCATCAAACAACTTTTATATCCTATATCAATTAGTCATACACACTCTCACACACACAAATGTAAAAATATGTTAAAAATTTTAATAAAGAATCTATGAGAAGTGACGCATTCAAAAGTTACTAGTTCAACACAAATAGGAAAGTGTGTATATATATATAAACATACAAAAAGATAATTTGGATACAAAAAATTTACTAGATAATGGACTAGACAAGATTGGTTTATTTTTAAAGCCCATATAATATAGTACCATCTGGTCGTAAGTTCACATCTTATAAAATCACTGTGCACAATGTTTCTTTTTTTTAAATGCAATACATTGTTTATAATATAAGTAGTGTCTTACCATGGAGTTGATATATGCAGAAAAGCTTCCAAAGACTTACAAGTAGTTATAATATTATTTCATTATCTCAAGTTCACAAAAATATTACATCAAATTCTTAAAGTATACACTTAATTAATTCCCTTATTAAATGTTTCTTATTTTGGAGACTTTGTTTCCAGCATCAAACAGTAATAATAAAAATAAAAAAATGAAAAAAAAACCTTATACTACACCCTTCCTTACATTGAACTAAATAAACTTTATAGTCATACCATGGTTTGTCCTCTATCCATTGTGCCAGAACAAATCGAACCTCTAAGGGAAAGTGATCACCGTATACATTCTGTACTTGTTTCAAAGCCTCTCCTTGTAACTGTTGCAGCTTGGCCCACTGAGCCATTGAACTCTTCTTTCTGATTCCTTCTTAACACCTATATAATCAAAAATAAACATTACAGAGCATTTATACATAAATTCTTAACTACTGGAGTTAATAAATCTCTCTCTTATGAATGATACACAACCAAAACAAAATCACCTCAGCACTTCATACTTCCCAGATTAAACAGGTTCATGTATCTTGACATTTTGCCCTTGCCATTATATCTCAACATATTATAACAAGAATATAAAATTATTAAGTTTATGCTATCACGGTCTTCCACCTAGTAATTTAAATATCTCTAAAACTTGTATACATTCAAAGATATTTCTACTTTCAATATTGACAACAAATAAACTGTGATATCTAAATTACTTCACCCACAACATCACTATTTCACCAGTACACAACATTACTTTTTATGGAATAGGAAGAATTTCAACATGATTTGAAATTAATTATGGTTCTCATGAACTTGAAGCCCAAAGTGTGCAGTTCAGCCCTCTTGTAAGGATCTGAGGAAGTCACACATACATATTAGCAGGCTCAAAAATTAATATTCCAAGGCTACAATAAAATAATTATATTTAGCAGGTAATTTTCTTAATTAAGATGAGAATAATATATCAGCTATAGTTTCAAACATTTAAACAGTGATTGATAATTTAAAAATTTTGAAAGTGTATACATTTGATAGCATAAAAAATCAACAATATTGGTAAAAAGCAATTCATTCTAACCAAGAGGAGTGTAGAACTCCTAGTTCTTAACCCTTTCTGGCCTGGGAAAGTGTCACTGACATCTCAATTTTTTTCTTTCTCACAATAGAAATACTTAACCAAATTACACAAAACTTAGTAAAAACTTACTAAATATTATCTAGATTTGGCTTGAAAGAAATCACATAATTTGATTTACTTTTCCCATCATAGTCTAAACCGTGAAATTCTCAATATTGTTATGAAACATTTTTTAAATATAGAAATTGAAAAAGTTATTTTTTCTTTAATTTTCACATTTGTTACACAGATTTGCACTCAACACCTAAAAAGGTGCTCAACAAATCAGACAGGGCTAAGACCATCGCTCTACCTACTGAGCAACTGAGCTGAACAATTAACTCAGTCAATATAATCCATTACCTATGTGCATTTATTACATCAATTAGTGTTACTTAAAATAACTCATTAACAGCAATTACGATTAAACCGATTAATGTCACAAAAGTAATCAAATCATTGAAATCAGTTTTCAGTTGCTATTGTTTTCAACTATTCTAACTATCATCATTATTTTCAATTAATTCCGGGTCAGTAACTTAATAAAATAGTGTCACAACTCATGAAAATAATCACAGTTAAATTACAATTTCCAATTATTACTAATTTTGAGTATTCCAACAATTCAAGTCTCATGTGAGAATAATCAATTAGTTGAATGTAACTGATTAATAAGCCTGACACTCAATTATCAAATTCTATTAACTGAACAAGCAGGACTTCGAGCCACAAAAAGGTAGTTCTCTATGCATTTTAGTAACATATAAAACTAGTCATAAGGCTTAATTTTCATGTAAGTTAGATTTTGCTAATATTATGTTTGAAGTTTAAAACTTCCAATGAATGAATATGTTTTTTTTATTTAACAATGAAAATAAAATGAAAACACAATGTTCATAGAAGTAATTTTCCAATAATGCTTGTTTAAATTATATTCTATATTTTATGAGAAGCTAAGTAACCACACACACCATTAAATTATTAATGGGGTCCATATGGACATCAGCTTTTTAACCACATTTTTCTAAATCATTTATGCACCAAATTGTTTACAGATCCATGTTTTTGATGGTTATGGTGTACCTAATAAAATACAAGTTACATAAAAAAATCAAAATGGAATGTAACATCATAATTCAAATGAAGTATAAAATGATTAAAGCAAGCTTTAAGAAAAAAATCAGAGTTGTAAATGTAGCAGAAGTTGTTCACAAAAATCTTTTCTTCTGGCAATGTATAACAAAGCTAAGCTTTTATCATTTGGTTTCAATCTCTATTCAAATCTTTCTTAAACTTGAAGCCACACTGGAATATATAGCTGAAAAGAGCTGAAAAAAAAAGACCTTTCCTTATGTGTGTAGTAGACTTGCTTATGACTTCTCAAAGCTACAGGAAATTACGTCACACCATGAGGTTAAGAAACTGGTGACCTAAAATTTAGAAAACCACACTTGTATTCAAGTTAGAAGATAAAATTAGCACTGTTTTGTTCAAAACTATTATGACTTTCTTCTAAGGTGACTAGAGTGCTGTATTATGCTCAGACAAAAAATCTACGAAATCAACCCAAAACCAAAATGTTTTATGATATATATTTTTATGTATAAAATTAAAAAATATAACTTTTTTTTGTTTAATAAATTTCAACTTTTAAATGTTTATTTTATTTCACTGTGGAAGATTTTCTACAATTTTATAAAGTTCAATGATGAAATATTGCTCTATAGGGGAATGCACTAATCTGTGTGCTCTTTCATATAAATTTATACATAAAATATGCTTCAGGTGGGATCAGTGTATACAAAAGTGAATATGCTGCTTACTGTGGATGCATAAACAACGGACCTTTTTTCATATATTTTCAGTCAGTTCTAAATGTAAAAATGAACATGTAAAATTAAAAAAATATAACTTTTTTTTGTTTAATAAATTTTAACTTTTAAATGTTTATTTTATTTTACTGTGGAAGATTTTCTACAATT
>NW_013667038.1:111097-113610 GCF_000517525.1 Limulus polyphemus
AATTGTAGAAAATCTTCCACAGTAAAATAAAATAAACATTTAAAAGTTAAAATTTATTAAACAAAAAAAATAGTTCAAAATTTATAATAAGGTTCGAAGCTGTACCCTCAAATTATAATGGAAAATGTTCTAGCCAGAAATAATGAGTGTCAATAAAGGCCTAAAATGACTCATTACAGCTTTCGATGACAATATTCTATATCAAGAACCACAGTAGTGGTTCCTAATATGGATCGTCCATTTGTTCTTTATCATAATTTATATTGTTCTGCCAGCCTTCAGCAAAAATGGCTGAGAGTGTTATAATAAAAGCTGGACAATATTACTAAATGCATCATTAAACATTGTGAAGGATAGTTTTCAAGCTTATTTGGCTACCTAGCAAATAACAGCAGCTATATAACCATTGGGCCATAGTCTGTGGTTTATACAGAGCCTAATATATATACTACAGGCATACGTATATATCTGCATGCAGGCCGTGGGTGAAATTCAACATTTATATGGCAGGCATGATACATGTCCCATTGCAATTATTAACTTACTGTTGCAACTGTATTGATGTTGCATATCATTTATTCAAATATATAGGGTTCCTGCCCTTTCAGACACAATGCTGCTGAAATGATCAGTCTTTTTTTCCACTTCAAGATCAATTTCACCCATGTTACACAAACATCTAGGCTGTCTCCCACAACAGAAATGTTTACTCCATAGTTTAATTAAAAAATAGCACCAAGCTCAGTTTTGAGCAATGGATCAGCAATAAGTGATGGCTGACAGTGAGTATTGAATTATAGCCAACACTGTGATTGCAAATTTTATATACTGCAGATAGAGTAGCCATCCTTGAAGCTGACTATAAGGAGTGTGTCATGATATAAAAGACGGTTTAGTTTAGATATTATTAATTATTTTTGTGAGTGAATATTTTATTATTCTTTAGTTTTTGTTATAATAAGAGTTAAAAGCAGACAATTTTATGAAGACTGTCGATTGTCGCATGCAATACACTAACGTTGAGAATATAGATTTCTAGAAGGTGGACAGACGATTAAGTGATAAACATATAAATAGTGTGAGACGAGTGGAAACAGCAGACAAACAATAGCAGAAAACAGTAAAGTTACAGGCAAGGAAAAGTTTGGCGTGAAGTTAACTACCGTAAAAGTGATAGGCCTAAGGTTTAAAATGTTAGAGTAAGAATAACAGTAGAAAAGGAGATAAGAATAATAATTATTCCATCAACGCGTGGTTCTAAAGCAATTGAATCAGCTTGAGTGCACTTTGACAAAAGGAACAGAGGATATTTTGAAGAAAGGAGACCAAACGATTAAGGTAGCTCACACCACAATTGTAAGTGAATCACACACAGGATACTAGTGTGATAGCAATAGCAAAGATAGTTCAGCTTGTCGACTGAAATTCTAAAGTAATTGAATAGGCCCTAAGTGGATATTTGACAAGAAGAAGATAACTATATATATATAGTGTTTATGATACGTCCATAATATCTATAGTGTGAAGAATTTATTGTACATACGTCTAACTTCTTCTAAATATATATATATATACTATTTTGAAAAGAAGTGAATACATGCTGTTCATATATTTGTTGAATTTATCACTAACAACTTACAGACACCTACTGTAGAAGAATCCTAAGCCCAACTATAACACAATATATATTCATACTGTTAAGAAGTATAAGTAAAAGCCTTTTAATTGACAATTGGTGACCAAACCATAACCATAAAATCTGACAAAGTGGCATGAATCATGTAAGCAGGGGTTGGCAAAAAATAATGGTGATTCTAGGTGAAAGTGAGGCAGAAATTTTGTAGCTAGATATTTTATGGAGAAAATATTTAATTTCAGATAACGTATGCATCAGCAACAGCCCACAAGAGTTTAGGGTCATCACAGTGGAAGAGGATTGTAGAAGTGTTACGACCTATGTCTAAAAGCTATAATATTTAAGAGAATCAAAATATGGATTTGCAGTTTGGGGAAATACTGTCAACCCCTTAAGCTTGTTTGTTTACTTTTTTTTGGCAATTTCACTTTCATTTTAAGATACCTACCTTGTTTCTGTAATTTTTTGAAGTTCCCTATCCCACCTTATTAAATTAAAAATTTTGAATAATCTTGTAAAATTAAGATCTAATGCACTGCTTATAACTTTTTATATCATTAACATATCAAAATTCCCAATATGACAAGCAACATGTTGGGATGTAACTTCTAGTAAGACAGTGATGTTGTCTTCCATTGAAAGGCAAAACAAACAACACTGATAGCCATTTCAATTATTGCGAAGTAAGATAGTATAAAATGGATTAGTCAAGTCTAGAAGATGAACTACAAGATCAAAACAATAATGATAAGACTTTTCAACTGACTAAAAAAATTAATAAACCAACTATTAACTCATAAGATAATCAACAGGGAATTTGTAATACTCTCATCACTGCTGCTTGTAAATTACACCAAAACCAACAATAAGCTGGGTG
>NW_013667038.1:114610-121689 GCF_000517525.1 Limulus polyphemus
GTTACAAAAAATGAACAATGTAAAAATTAAAAAAAAAAATTACAAATTTCATTTCATTGCTGCTATCTATTAAATGTTGCTCTTAAATTTTAAATTGTATCTACAGAAATATTGAATACAAGTCTAAAGAGGTTATAATTTCATTGTATAAGTCACTGGTTAGGCCACACTTGGAGTATTGTGTTCAGTCTTGGGCTCCTTACCTTAAGAAGGACATTAAATTGTTGGAATAGGTTCAGAGGAAAGGTTAGAATGGTGCCTGGAATGGAGGGGTTGTCATACAAGGAGAGGTTAAGATCTCTGAAGTTGTTTTCTTATGAAAAAAGAAGAGTTAGAGGGGATCTGATTGACGTGTTTAAGACTGTTAAGGGAATTGACAATGTTCATGCATCATCTTTTTTCATACTTAATGGTGAGAATGGTAATTTTTGGCAAGGTAGGAGTCATCTTTAGCTAAGACAGTTTTATTTTTATAACAGGGTGGTTGGCCTTTGGAACGGGGTGCCTTCGAATGTTGTGAAAGCAGTGAATTTAAGAGAAAGCTTGATAAGTATATGAATTATAAGGACTGGCTTTGAGTTATTTATTTTTTATTTATTTATTCAATTAGTTTAGAGGATGGGATAGCCTAGATGGACCAAAAGGTCCCTAGTTGTCAATAAACATTATGTTATTTTATGTTATTTCACAAATAAAAAATATCCATATACCTTGGCATGTGAACTGTAACCATCACACTTCTACATGTTTTATATTTTCCTCTTTCCTGAGCTTATAGTTATCTATTATTAGCTTGATTTATTTTTGTTTCTATGCCTTTTGTTTGTGAATATTTTAAAACTCATTATTTCTGGCTAGAACATTTTCCATTATAATTTGAGGGTACAGCTTCGAACCTTATTATAAATTTTGAACTATTTTTTGTTTAAACATATAGATCACTTATTTCCTACTCTAACATTTAAAAACTAAAACTAAGAAGGGTGCTAACAAATTTTCTTTTAAGGGTCCTTTTCAAGTATCGTAGAACAATATTTTGACAATAGTTTTTGTCGAGATCAATCTATATCTGATAGTTATAATGTGCTTTCTGTAAATATGAAGTTATCTTTTTTATGTATGTTGTTTTAGTACAATAAATTTCACATTGTGTCCAAATTCAGTATTATGAGAAAGTGATTTAAGTTTTCTGATTAGTTTGCCATGAAGGCCTAGCCTACTGTTCTTGCTATTATCTGTAGCTGATAATGTATTGGGTCAATAAAGGCCTAAAATGACTCATTACAGCTTTTGATGACAATATGCTATATCAAGAACCACAGTAGTGGTTCCTAATATGAATCGTCCATTTGTTCTGCCAGCCTACAGCAAAAATGGCTGAGAGTATTATAATAAAACCTGGACAATATTACTAAATGCATCATTACACATCGTGAAGGATAGTTTTCAAGCTTATTTGGCTACCTAGCAAATAACAGCAGCTATATAACCATTGGGCCATAGTATATATACACACACACACATATACATACATGCACATATATATATATATGTTTGCACAAATCCAACTGACAGCATGCCAAAAAAAATTATGAATTGGAACTATAGGCAGACAATACGTTACCTTGACAACAGTATGCGTTATCTCATGACAGGTACTATCTGTTGGTCATGAATATAAAATCTGTCTTTTACTTTAATAGGTAAATATGTACGTTCATACTTGATTCTGAACATTTGGTTGTTGAAAGTTTTCATTTCATTTATCAATATAATTAAATTCACACAGATTTTAACCCTTTTGTAATGGGTGCCCCTTTAAATGCTTTTCTGCGCAAGTCACTGAGTTACATTCAAAATTTAACTAAACTCCTTTACTATCTATATATGAGAATGAAATTAATATTATAATGTATGTTATGATTCAAAGTTTAAGTCTTTCATTTCAAAATAAACCTTTAAAAAACTACTTAAAACTTCAGATGTATTGTCACGTGACCAATGAGCTATGAAAATTCTCTACTTTGGCTCTCTGTATCTTCAACAATACAATGGTACTTGAGTAGAGGTACGTCTGAACAATAAGTTACTTACATAACCTTTCTTTTGACTTGCATATTTCAAAGTTCTCTGAATGAATACAGTTAAAACAGGTAATAATTTTTTTCAACCCAACAAGTGCCACACCCACTTTTACCAGGTTTGTTTGAGCTTTTTAGCCTAAATGTAGCACACGGTACATGTAACTGACTATAGTATTGTTGGCTTGATCGACTATAGCACTTATGGTTGTTTCTTACCTAAATATGTTATAGTTAGAGATACAGTTAAAACTGTATTTATGTTTTACTATTATATTTTAGTTAATCAGCTATATTAACTATATATATCAAAATGCGTAATTAAAAGGTTTAATCTTTTTTTTCAATATACATCATACTTTGCATCTGTTCTCAAGGCTTACAATATTATTTGCTGAATGAAAATTTTGCAGAAGAGTTGCGCATGTCTCCCAAAGACAATGTAATATGCCTCGAAAGCACTGTTGACTTGTGTCAAAATAAATAATAAGCAACAAAGAACAAGAAAGGAAAATAAAACATTAAAACTTAACTATACAATATGTGAAAAGGAAAAGACCTGAAATTACAAATTTAACAAAAGCAAAATCTTTAGATATTCTATAAAAAATTAAAATGTCTGTCTTTTTCCTCTTATTTCCTAGTTTTAATCATTTCATTGCATTGTATGTTGATGATAACAGCTAGAGTTAGTGATATGATATAGAAAATGAAAAAAATATATAAACATTTACCTTAAAAACTTTTAATATTCATTTAGGAGGTTCTATAGGTTATGCATATGAAAAATGAAAACTAAAAGATAAAATAAAGTATTTTTATAATGAAAATCACCTTGCACTCGAACTATTCATAATTTGAGTGGAAATAACTATTATAAACTTTAACGAAATCACAACAATTTTTGTGAGGAACACAGTTACCATATTTTTGTTGCATAAATGTCCTTCCCTAGTCGAATGAATGGTAATCACATCCGCCCATGCTGAAAGGGTTAGACTGAAGTATTTTATTAGGACTACATCTTATCTAGCCTTGTCACGAGTTTCGCACAATGTCTCAGATTAGCATGTAAGGCAATAAATTTTATATCGATCCATTAATTTTGTTAGCATTGTTTGAACAAGACAGTTGCTTGGTGCAAAAGGTCAATTTACAAATACGATTATTGTCATGGTATAAAATACCATTGAGTGTAGGTATTATGGGTAGTATTAATTTATTTATTTTGTGAGTAAATATTTCATGATTGTTCAGTTTTTTCATAACAAGAGAATTAAGAGCAATTAGTTTAAAGTAAACGTTATGACAAGTTTAGTTACGTAACTCAGTAAGAATTGTACATTGTGTTTATAATTCATTGATGTTGAGGCTAATAAATGTCGCTTGGAATTCACTGATGTCGAGGGTATTGAGATTTCTAGAAGGTGAGAAGACGATTAAGTGATAAATATATAAGTAGTGTGAGATGAGAGGGAACAGCAGACAGAGTTGTACATACATTTCACTAGTTTGCATATATATATTATTTTGAAAACAAGTGGAGTGTGCGCTGTTTGTTTTTTTTTAATTTATTGCCAACAAACCACAGACACCTACTGTAGAAGAATCCTTAGCCCAACACCTATATTATACAACATACTTTTTAAATACTATGACTATATATATTAAGAAGAATAAGACCATTATTTTGAAAATTAGTAATTGTTTTTCATTAATTATTAAATACACAATTCAAATTGGAGTGTTAATCTACTAATTTGTTACTGTGAAATCCAATGGTGTGTACATTTTTTATTTTCAGCATTTAAAAATCAATGAAACCCCATGATAAGAATAGATCAAAATAAGCTTGAACACTAATAGAGTTTGGAATTTGCTTCAGTATTTCATACTTTAAATGTTATATTTCCCAGGTAAAATAATGTCAATGGAATTGATGCTAACTGAATTCACCTGCTGAATTCCTTTTATTATAAAAGTTTATAATTAACCAACTATTTCACAAGCACATAGATTGGAAGTACCGTCATTATTGCATATTGTCATTATTGTAGTGCTGCTATTGCTTGAGTATAGAATTAGCAGATGTAGTGTGGTTATCATATTATAAAATATTCTCATTTGCTTTCTTTCATATATTCTTGGAATACTAATTAGATAGGTAGGATCTACTTACCTGATAAAAAAAAACTATACTGTATACAACAAAAAAGGTTGGATATAATGACTGACATAGCTATGCTTTATATTTGGGTCATATAATATCAGAACAGGTTATAAACTAAGAGTGACTTATAAATTGCGCTTTATAAGGCGAATTCTGTATTGGAGAATCGCCATATCAAGCACATTCAAGTTTCAGTCCTAGCTCCTTCACGCAACTGAGCCAAGTTAAGCCTTAACTAAACATTTAACTGATGGCATTAAGATTTAAGGTTTCGAGTTATTCTTTCTTTGCATTAAAAAAATTTCTAGGGTGATATATTTCAAAATATGTTTAGAAAATAATGTTCCTTACCTTGTATTATAATGCAGTTACTATTTACAGTTGTTTAACTAGTTGTTATGATATGTCTTCAACAGTTTTTCCACGAACTAGTTTCCAACATTTCATTCCCAGAAATTTAGCCTTCTTCAGAGGTGACTTACTGCATCATCACATAATCAAACAGATAGCGACACCTATTGCATAACAAAAACTTTTTTGTTAAGATCGGTGAGCTCTCTTCTTAGTGTGGATATTGACAGCCTAAGAAATTCACTGTTGATTTGAAATTGAAATCAAATTTATTGACTGTGCATGAGAATAATTGTTTGATATTTCATTTCAGCGGTATTATCTTTTCCAAGAAAAACATCAACCATTTAATCTCAAATAAATTCAGTAGATTAAAATTAATTTTATTTAGTGTGCTTAAGAGCAACTGGGAAATTTTTCTCTCGCAATTGTAACTTCCTGTGACATAAACTTTAGCTTCAATATACATATGTGTGTTTGTCACATATGTAAGTCACAAAACAAAATACCCGATAACCCAAGTTTTCCTTTTTCAGCAGCGGAATAAGAAAAAATATCTACATTTCAAAAGATTGATTGTTTGTTTGAAGTTAAGCACAAAGCTACACAATGGGCTATCTGTACTCTGCCCACCACGGACACTGAAACCCGGTTTCTAGCGTTGTTAGTCCGCAGACTTGCCGCTGTGCCACTAGGGGGCGTTTCGAAAGTGTTCAGTTTATAGAATGCCTTGGTTGGAGATCTAAACTTGTTTTTGGTTGTTTGTTGTTGTTGTATTTTTAGTAAGTGATATCTAAATATCTCAAAAACGTACATATAAATATATATGACTATCACCGTTGTATTTTATAGAAAACATTGAATCAGCTTTTCCTAAAGTCATAGTTGTCTTGGAATTAGTATGAGTTATAAAGCAAATCAAACATTGTTGCATAGTCCTATATTGTGATTAACAAACGTTATACCGATACACGTATATATGTATGTGTATCAGTGTTGTTCTTTCGTAAGCGAATTATCTTAACTTATCTAATAAAAATAATTCAATGTCCAGTCCACGTAACGACAATAAGTTGCTTTATTTTCTCCTTTAATTTTATTTTTTGTGTCAGGATTGTTCAAGGAACTTTACAATATAGGAATTGGGTAGTTGTAAGCTATATTTTTAGTGTTGTAATTTATTTGTTAGCTAGATGGAGCTTCAGGTCGTAAACGATGACGTTAATTAGGCCACCTAGAAAGTTCTTAAATTTGACGTCAAATTAATTTTTACTCATCATCTATGAACATTTTCCACATAAACATCATTTCTATATACTTGTATACAGCTATAGTCTAAACATTTATTAAAAAGTAAAATAAGATTTAAGCTTGAAGTCTACTGTAATACTTAAATGCAAACAAATTTTGAATGTTTGAGATCTTGCTGTTATGAGCTTGAAAAGCAACGAAAAGTGAATGTATTGAAAATCAGTGAACCATAAACTTCTCTACCTTAATCAACTTGTTCTCATACTATTCACTACCAGTAGTCATATTCGTTTTGGCTTGCTACATAACAAATGTAAAGAACTAGTCAAAATACATAGATGAAATCACTCATTTCCTACACAAAATACACAGAGTACCTAGCAATGTTCCCTCTATTTTTTCAATCAATGTGCAGAATGATTTTTTTCATGTGCAACAGTATTAAGGTAATGTGTGATGTGAGCTACCATTTTTTTAGGGGGAGGGGGTATTTTTCGACCATCGACCCTATTGAATCATTAGGCTGCTTTGCAATGCTACCAGTTGGTTATTTGGGCTTTATGGTCTATCGATTGGCAGGGTCATAAAGCCCGTCAATGTGTTGAGACTCCTCACCATTACCGACGATGTGTGTGGCACTTTATTGGTTGTTGTGTTGCTGTGCAGCTTAGAGAGAACATTAGTTCTTAATAATAATTAGTAAAATTTAACTGCAATATTCATGGTATTTTTATTTAAATTTTTCTGTGTGTGTGTGTGTGACTTGTATTTCAGTAAAGGCTCTGTAACATGTGTTTTCCACCTTCTGGTTTTAATATACTTTCGTGGAATTTTTATCATTTATTCTGGTAAGTGTAGTTTTCATATATCACTGGTCAAGAAAGTCATTAAGTTGCTTTCACTCTAGTTACCCTTGTTCTCTATCATTCCCTGGAGGTAACACTAGTCTGCCCAAAAGACACTAACTATACAGTTGCACTTGGCATATGGAAATTGACAGCAGTTTTCTCTGTTGATTGGCCAGGTAATATTTTGTATTACAACTCCATTTATTTTCCTGTGGGATTGACAGTGGGATTTTGAAAATAACATATATATACAAGTTATTCTTTTTGCCAATTGTCGAAATAAATGGCTTTTACTTATATTTCTTAATAGTTTAAAAAATACTATTGTTACGTCTCCGTTTGTTAATTAACTTTCCGTAACTTCGTTGTGACAAAACT
>NW_013667038.1:122432-133646 GCF_000517525.1 Limulus polyphemus
TTCAACGATGAATAAACAGCATACTACTTTACTTGTATTACAAATAATATATATATATTCGGAACAAGTTAAACTATGTACAATAAAGCATTTACAGTATAGAGAATATAAGCATATCGTAAACGTTATATCACTATCAGTATATGTATAGTTCTCCTCTTCTTGTCAAAAGTCCATTTACTGACTTACGCTTATTCAATTACTTTAGAATTTCAGTTTACAAGTTGAATTATCTTTTCTATATTACTATCGTACTAGTAGTAGTATTTTGTGTGTGATTCACTTGCAAGTTACCGTAATTCGTTTGGTCTTCTTTCTTCTGAAGATCTTTTCCTCTTGTCAAAGTGTACCCAGGCTGATTCAATTACTTTAGAACCACGCTTTGACGGAATAAAATTATCCTTTTTATCTTTTTTTTAAATACTGTTAGTTTTACTCTAACATATTAATCGTTAGGCCTATCACATCTACCGTACCTAACTTCACACAGCTACATTCTCTTTTGCTATTATCTGTCTGCTGCTTTCCGCTCGTCTCATCCTATTTATAGCTCTTATTACATAGTCGAATGGCCACTTTCTATACTCTCGACACCAATTAGTTATTAACAAAACCTTCTACAATCGTCTGCTTTTAACTCTTATTATAACAAATCTTAAAAATAATAAAATATTCATTCACAAATATAAATTAATCACTAATATTTAAACCAAACAGTCTTTTATATCATGACAGTGACATAGGTAGTGCTTGTATCCTGCGAATATAGCATTACAAAATTTGGTATACAATACTATGACATCTTAGTTGGTTAGCTGAAGATGTGAAGTATCTTAGCCTAAACCCTGAATCTTCCTATACATAACCCAGCAAACTAACCATTATGCGATGCCTGGCCATACGTTTTTCCTGAATTAGTATTAAATAGTAATCAATAGCTTAATTTGATTAAAAAGCTAATTGATATTTCAATATATTATTTGCAAACTTCAAAGAAAGAAGACATGTCAAAGTACATCTTATTAAATCATTAATATCAAAAGGTGATATTCATATAATCACAATAAATAGTCTACTGCTAAGAACTTCTAACATCTTAGAAAATATAATCTCATCTATTAAGTTTCATATTGTTTTAATGAACTGTTAATAAACATACACTCCTATGTTGTGGTTAATATAATAAATCTGTCATATTTTTGTCACAGAAACTTACTAATACCTTTCACTTTAATGTACTAACCATTTAGTCCCAAATAGGTTCACATACCAGGTAACTTTATAATATAAGCTTCACTACTCTTTTTCTCCTTTCCATGCCAGCACATAAGTACAGGTAAAGAGTTACCAGATTAAAAGCTCTTTGTAAGCATGTATATTTAAACACTGAGACATACAATTTTTTTTATAAAATTTTTTTTATTGATCTTACAATAGAATAACAGAAGTAAGCAATTTTCCTTGGCAAGAGAATTGGAAATAATGATTTCTATTTATATAAATATACTCTGTCAATATTTCTATGTAGTGATTACCTAATTCACTGTTTGTACAAATTAAATTTGAACTTCTCAACAATTCCTCTATGAAAGTTCAGGATAACACAAGATAAAAAAAAAATACACCACACAAATTGAGCACTAAGCTTTACATGATCAACTGAAGAGAAAAAAAAAAGCACCAATACATTATTATCTACTGGTACTGCATGAAACATGTAAGTAAATCTAATATTATCAACCTTATTCTGTGTCTTCGTTATTGGTTTGTTTTCAATTTTGCGCAAAGCTACACGAGGGCTATCTGCGCTAGCCATCCCTAATTTAACAGTGTAAGACTAGAGGGAAGGCAGCTAGTCATCACAACCCACCGCCAACTCTTGGGCTACTCTTTTACCAACGAATAGTGGGATTGACTGTCACATTATAATGCCCCACGGCTGAAAGGGCGAGCATGTTTTGTGGGACGGGGATTCGAACCCACGACCCTCAGATTGCAAGTCGATTGCCCTAACCACCTGGCCAGGCCAGGCCCTCTTCGTTATTACCAAAATGAGTCAGATGTAGGAAAGATTCAACCACAAATGTTTTATTTGTTTTTTGTTTTATAATAAATGAGTAGAAAGCACTTTCATGTTAATCTGCAAATAACCTACTAGTGCACAAGTTACAGCTGTCCGAGTGACTTGATGCTATACAAGACTACTAGGTACCACTGATACACACAGGTTGCTAACCAAGAGAAAGGGAGAAAATAAAACAATGTAAGATGCATAGCAGCAACAGCTATGAAGAATATGATTATTACAAAAAAAAATAAAACATGAAATAGTTAACCAATAAAAGAAGTAGAATGTTCAGTTCGAAAAATTTACCAAATAAAACGTGAAATAGTTAACCAATAAAAGAAGTAGAATGTTCAGTTCGAAAAATTTACCAAATAAAACGTGAAATAGTTAACCAATAAAAGAAGTAGAATGTTCAGTTCGAAAAATTTACCATATTAGCATACTACTAATACAGAAAATGAAAACTGATGAAACTTAACATATTACTAACCAATAGATATTAAGTTATTCAGTAGGTATACTTATTACACTAACAAGTAACTAATAAAAATGGCAGGAATTCACAAAACATTAACAGGATACTCTTCATTAAACCAGTTGAAATTATTTTGTTTACGTAATAATTTAATTAGATCACTAAAATTAAAAACTGTATGTGCATTGAAGTGTTAACAGATTCTTTGCCAGTATAATATTCTGTAGGTAAATAATGAGTTTATAAAAAAAAATAATAATAACTGATACAAATAACATACACCAGGAATACCCTTCAAAATGCTTATTTAATTTTATTTCCTTCCAGATTCATGATCCACTGAAAGCAAGTTTAAAAGTTTAAGTAAAATATATTCAATTTTACTATTTGTTATTTGTGAATAATTTCCGTTTCTCAGAACCTGTGTAGAGAAATTGTATCCTAACGTTTGTGTTTCCTCTTTGTATGCTGTAAGACTTTGTCACAAAAGATTAAATTTAATCAAAAATATAATGCCTGATAACCATGGTTTTTGTAAAGAAACTTTGGAGAGGAGTAAACAAATAATAATAAGACAATTATCAATGACTGACATAATTTATGCTCCTTTCTTACTTTTCTTACACTGTTTCAATAAAACATTAAGGAACTTTGAGACATATGCGGACTTCACATGTCACTTCCACTGATATATATTCAGTTGTTTTTGATAAACCAACTAAGTTATACTTGTGTGTGTGTTTGTTTTTTTATTTTCTTCTGCAAGTATTTTCAATAGTTGCTCAGAAGCAGTATGATCAACCTAAAGTTGAGACAAATTTAATTAAATAATCATTCTAAAAAATGATCCTCTGAAAGTAAAAATTAAAAAATAAACATTAAACTTTGTAAGGATTTAATCATCAATTTTTTAAATTTAAAGTTATATAAAAAAATTCATATAAAGACATTTAACAACCCAATCAGGACTTAACAGTTTTTGGTAAAAGCTACTTAGCTAAAAAAACTAACTGGAGTCTGCATTCTACAGAAGGAAGTTGTCAGACTTATTCTCAAAATGACTAAGGAATAAAAATTACGTTAACTTTCTTTTCAGTGCTGTACACAAAGGAAAAACTGACAAACTAGTCTCTAATGCACAGACTTTATGCAATTACATTACTCAAAAGTAAGATGTTTCTAATAATTTCTTTAAGATAGGGGAAAAAATGAGGACTGTGGTATTTATATTACAACAGAAAAGTACATGCTCATTTTACACAAGAAAACTGAGCTTTACATGAACAATTAAACCTTGAACCCACGTCAGAATGTTATGCTTTAAAAAAATATTTTCAAAATGCATTCGGTTTGAGTAAGGAGAAGATGACATATCACCAAGGCCTACGATATTTTACTTATTTATTTCTAGTAAACCAAAGTCATCATTAATTCAGTCAGTGATCAAAATAGCTAGGAGTAAGGAGAAGATGACATATCATCAAGGCCTACGATCTTTTATTTATTTCTAGTAAACCAAAGTCATCATTAATTCAGTCAGTGATCAAAATAGCTAGGAGTAAGGAGAAGATGACATATCACCAAGGCCTATGATCTTTTACTTATTTATTTCTAGTAAACCAAAGTCATCATTAATTCAGTCAGTGATCAAAATAGCTAGGAGTAAGAAGAAGATGACATATCACCAAGGCCTATGATATTTTACTTATTTCTAGTAAACCAAAGTCATCATTAATTCAGTCAGTGATCAAAATAGCTAGGAGTAAGGAGAAGATGACATATCACCAAGGCCTATGATCTTTTACTTATTTATTTCTAGTAAACCAAAGTCATCATTAATTCAGTCAGTGATCAAAATAGCTTTTTTTCTTTTTTCTTTTTTATCACCAGATGATTTTTACTTTCTTGTAAAAGTTAATATTTGCACAATCTCTTCAATCTTTCCCAACAACAATTAACTGCTGATCTTTCTTTATTTTTATCTTACTACACACTGTGTTTAATACCTAGATGCAAAACTGTCTACGTTATTAGTGATCTTTGATTGCCAGATGCTATGCTATTTTCCCTGTCTAGAAGAATCTTAATTTGGATTTTATTTGTTAGCTGCAAGAAAATTTTACATGAAAGGAAATATCCCCTGGTAAAATGTGTATTTGTTTTGGAAAGTTGTGCAAAGTTACACAAGGTCCATTTGGGCTAGCCCTCCTTAATTTTGAACTGAGACAAGAAGGAAGGCAGCTAGTCAACAGCATCTACCACGAACTCATGTTACTCTAATTAAATAGGAAGATTTGACCATTACTCTTTTAATGTACAAATGACCCCAAAGTACAGGGTACATTTATGCAAAAATTGGGATGCAAATCATGTACAGTCAGGCATGCCAACTACTAGGACTTATGTGGTCGATCTCCCAGGTAAAGAAAACACTTTGTCCTTTACATCATTTGCTTTTACGAGTTTCTAAAAATCTATAAATATTTCTTGATTCCAAACTTACAATCTGTGAAGATAACTTCATTGATTTTATCATACACAAAAACTTAACTTGTTCTTTCCTCAAAGTTATTTTAAATTTCAGAAGTCAAAAATTAATAACTGATGTTATATAAACTCCACAAATAAAAGAAATATATCTGCTATTAAAACATAGCTTCAATAATGACAATTTATATCACTTTAGGTGCATTTACTTACTAAATTATCTTATCAAACAAGTTGTTAGTCTAAGAACAACTGAATTCACCAGTACCATTTGTAACTAAAGATGTTCGTCACTAAAACTGTCAGAGTTAACATGATTATAATTACTGTCTTTGTTACATTTTGTACAAAGTATCTGTAAAAGAAATGCCCTGATAAGTTAATATTAGAACTGGGTTGAATTTAAACTAACAAAAAAAAAGCTTATCACAGTCTGTGTGGTGAACATTTTACAAGGTCAAATCAGTGTTTTTACAACTTTGTATTGAGGAAGGTGCAATAATACTGAAAATTATTTTTCTATACACTCTTCTTTTTTTGTAACTAAACTATTAATCTTTTCTTATATAAGGCATCAAATTAATATTATTTTTAAACATAGAGGTTAACTATTACGATATTTTTTTTCTGTCACACTTAACATTTTTAAAAGCATATTATAAATGTCACTACTGTTCTTGCTTCAGAAAAATCACAAAATCAAAAACTACCATATAAAAACGAATTATACTAATTTACCTACAGTTTAACTTATTTACCAAACTAAAGCACCAATCGGTACAGAAAAACTACATTCCTGATACATTTAGAACTGGTCTTCTTTCTTTGCAGTCATAAAAGACGTAAACTTTCCTGTCTCAATTCTATTTAGTGTTGCTAAGGGCTATCATTTTTTTCGGTTCAGCACTTTATTGGCGAGTGTCACTAAAGCCTTTTTCTCTAGACAGTCTGACCATAATGCTATATGACGTACAGCTTCTGTGCAATGCTTTTGTGCCAGCATCCTTGTGTGTTCCAACCCCTCACTCTATATGTCAACAACAGAAGATTGTTAGCTTGTTTGACAAAAGTACCTCAGTATATTCCATTATGATAAACAAAAACTATAATTGATCATTACTAATTTAACATGTAAATTAACAATGTGACTGTTGAGCATAAAACTCATGCTTAATGACTGATTATACTATTCATTCATTTTTGTGTACAAGTCCAGAAAAACTTAAATCCATCATTTTAGTTGAACGTTTTTCTTCAATAAAAATTAAGAGGTAGTAATCCAGAGTAACTGTTTTATCTATTATTTTGTAAATCATAGAATAAATATCTCAACAATACACAAAATTTGTTTAAAGAAATTAAAAATAATGATACTTAGCTGTTCAAAATATTATTAGAAATTCCCATAAAATCAAATGTAGAGACTAAGGTGTACAATTTGTTAAGGTAAATGACCAGATGTGGTCCGAAATCAAGAAGAGTTAAGCTTTACAAAAATGTTTCCCAACCAAAAGGTTACTTTCTGGCTACTACAGGAATGACAAATTAACAGTGTAATATCAAACATTTGAACTTAAACACAGAATAAATGCATTAAAATATTATTTTGCATTTCACCAAAACGAAATGGCAATAATAATATAAATTTATGAAAATAAAAACAATTTTTGTCAGACTGGAATAATAATAATAATATAAGAAAAACATATGAAAAAAATAACCACCATCAGACTGGACAGTGTTAGTTGGATGAAACATCAATTATGCATTTTATCTTTCATTGCATTTTGGTCAACTCATGTTTACTACCGATATGTTTTTGTATAGTTGTTCTGTAAAACATTTCTTTTCTTAGTTACTAACAAAAACATACAATAATCAGACATGGCTAGAGTATATGTAACATAAAAAATAAACATAACCACTGAAATTTAAAAATGCCATTCCCAAGAAATGAATGTAACAAAATACCTTCATAACAGCTTCATACGCTCTCTCCACATCATTAGGTTCAGAAAATCTTCTCATAATTAGGAAGTTTAGTTCTGGAAACTATAAAACAACACAATTATGGAAATTATCTTAAGTGTCAAAAACTCTATATTAATATCACATTAATGTGCATTTTTATTAAACTGCTTTCATTTACAATATCACATGGTAATATATATCTTGGCCAGAAAAGCTAAGTAAGATCTTTATCATTAAAAAGAGCTTATAAACACTACAGAAAGTCTGTGGGGTTGATTTATATTATTTATTAGTTTCAAGTATATTACTCGAGAAAAAAAGTATATTACAAACATTTTTTTTTCTCTAATAATATTTCAAACTATCTATAATTTATACAAGTTTATGTAATGAATTAAAATTTCTACCTATATCAAAAACAAAAACTACTGGTTAAAAGCTACTATAGAGATGTTTTCTGTGTGTGTGTGTGTGTGATTTTACAAAGTTTGTTTTATTCCCAGAATGATTTAGAATATTACACACTAAACTTGAGAGGTTAAGCTAATTGATAATTGCGTAATGATATTCATACTGCTAGGTATGGTTATAACAGTTTATGGAGATTGGAAACTGGGAAATGTTGTCCTTATAATTGAAATATGAAGAATAATATGATAATTTTATGAGAATAACAAAAAAAAAAAAAGAAATCAGAGCAGTAAACAGATCTTTATTTAGAATTATTAAACCTATTAAGGAACCGGCTTCACCTGCAAGAATCTGTACCAGAAGCTTAATACAATACAAACATCAAGAAAATTATCACTAGAGCTCAATTGGTATGTTATAATGTAATAAAAAACATGTAGGTGTCATTTAAAGTTAAGTTTTATACAAGTAAATATTAATTCTGTGGAGCATTTTATCATAATCAATTATGTTGCAATAATTATGAATATTCTTCACCTAATAAAAAACATTATGCAATAAACAGTAGAAAAGCAAAAATAAAGTTTATATTTGCTTCATATTGTGCCTGAAAATCACAATACTTATCTTAACTTCGACAGTGTGGTTTAAAAATGTTTTATTTCAGAGTAGATCTGCTAAATAGAAATTTTTTTATAAACGTATCTATACATCTTATAATTCTGAATTAACTAAAAGAAAACCTGTATTAAACTAATGAAACTAACCTTTTCACATGCAAACAGAACAGGTGCTGTAGCTAAGCCTAAACGCAGGTCTGCTGTAGCTGGTTTTCCCATTTCTGCTTGACTGGATACAAAATCTAGCAAGTCATCAATTAACTGGAACAAAGAACACTTACCAATAAGAAGATTCATCGTGTTTTTTTAGAACTTTAAGTCAAACAGAACTTAAATAGAAATACCACAGAAATGTTATTTTTAATACCTTTTCTACCATTTTGCTGATTTTGAAATAATCCATATCACAATTCTATTCATAAGTTTATTTAAAGAAAAATAGCAATATAAAGGTTCATGAAGCAAACTTTATACAAGTATACATATCTATAGGAAAAAACAACACATGCTTGACTCAAACTTCAGCTACTTTGCCAGTGACACTCAGTAATCAGAATGATGAACAAAGAGAAAAAAAAAAGGTGTGAACATTAAAATATATTTTTTTTCTATAATTTATTTTCAGGCACATTGTTCTACTATATTAACAGTTAAAAACACAAAATTCTACGTTCTCTAACACAATGAAAGTTAAAATCTTTATTATGAGTTACCGCCGACTAGATTCTGTAACATAGTTACCATCAGATAATAGACACTAGCCCTAATGATGATGATGATAACTAGTCGGCTGTAACTAATAAAGATTTTACCTTTCATTGTGGCAAAAACAAAATATCAGTTTGTTTTTTTTACTCTTAATATTTATTTCTTCTTTTAAACTAAGCCTGAATAAGCATAAGAATAGGTCCCATGTAGCCTCTTGTTATCACATATTAAGTAAAACAAAAGAACAAAACATAAGTTGTTTTTTCTGGACAAAGAAAAGAAATGTCTATATTATAAGAATATAACGAAAAACTTAGAAAAACAAAACATCCCAGTATAATAAGTAAAATGGTTATCATGTGACTGATGACAAAGAATACAGTTAACAATTGGCTTCAATAGAGCATGAAACTGGAAATCTTCCTTCCATTAGTGACTATTATGAGAAACAACATGTGAAACGTTTTCATATAAACCTGTGGTATAATATGCATGTCTGATTTCAATCATAAAGTAACGAAACCCATCGAGACTTTACCTGAAAAGCAATACCCACGTTTCGGCCATATTGAAAAGCTGCTTCTTGGAGTTTTTCATCTGCCCCTGCTAAGTAAGCAACCTAGTAATATAATGAAAACTCAATATAAAAAAACAATAATTCTAAGATTAGTACAGGGTGATATGAAACCAAAGCTTTTAAACATACAAGTTATTACTATTACACAAATATTAACTTTTTAATTCATAAGTCAAGACAAAGTAAACCTAAGGTATATTATTATACTAAATACAGTGTATACATTAAAATTATAAACCACTTTATATTCAGATCATAATTTTATACTTTATTTATTAATGAAGCTATTAATACTAAAAATAACAATGAAAAACAGTAATGTAGAAACATACTGTAACCTATCAAACATTTACTTATTTATTCAAGTTCTCAAACGTATATGCATGTGTGAACCAAATATTTCATATCAAGGCATCATCTGTGCTGAGATTCTTTTACCTATATCTATACTATAACTAATAGTCCCTACAGTGGACTTTATGGAAGATAAATTGACAAAGTAATTCCAATAAAACCCTACTCTTTTAAAATAAATAATGTGTATTCAAAGCTTCCAGAAAATTTTTGAACAACTGAGACTCATATTTGGATACCTCGTGTGATCTAAATCCATAAAGGTTTTTAGTAAATGAGATACATAAACAAATATTTATCTAGGTATATGAAGAAATATTCAGTTGTAATAATAGCTTTATCATGAAGATTTAGAAGCTATTTGTGTTTCTCTAACTGGTTCTTGATTATAGTTGAAAAGGAATTAATTTTACTGCTCAACGGAAAGTTTAAAACTGATAAGAATTTATCATGATTATATTTAATAAAATTTATATAGAAGTTTCAGAAAGAATATACAGCATTAACACTTTAAATAGTAAAGCAAAGGAACTGCGAGTTCTTGTTAACGTATGTTTCAATATTCAATTTTTAGGCATAACGAAAGAAAAATAGTAAAATCTTAACTTCAAATTTACTTACAGCTTTACATGTGTAAGCCATTAAACTAGCTGTTTTCTTGAATGTCTTTTGTAAATAGTGAGAGAATCGTTCACTTTCATTTTCTTTGGAACCCATCTGCATGAACTCTCCTTGAACAAGATCTAACAATACCTGCATATAACGATATAATACTTAAAATAATAACTTACTCAGAAGTAACAGATATTGTTTAAATAGTTTTATCATCATATTTTGAGAGAGCTTTATCAACACATAAGTATCACATGTTTCATAATCAAGCTACACGTGAATCACATTTTTGTAATTTTGAAGCGTAAGACATCATATCTGGGTTAATATGATCCACCCTTCTAATCCACTGAAAAAGCTTATTGTTCTATAAGATTTTTTTATTACCAGTTCGAGTGATTGCATTTTGAGTTAAACTCATGTGAAAACATAAATGAACTTTGATGCATATGTTCTTTGAAAACAAACAAGAAATGTAACTAATCTCAATAAAATATAGTTAACCCTTTCGAGATTGGTCACAAGTGAAAAGCCATGTCATGTTGTTTGTTGACTCGCATTCAAAATTTTATTGAACTACTATTTCATGAACTTGTGTCAATAAGTTTGGTATCAAATTGTAGATTATAATTCAAATTTTAGAACTATATATATTACACAATTTTTTAATTTCAAAGTAAATATTAAAAAACACAGAAAAACATCGATTTCTGTGTGTCACGTGGTATGTTGAATGCAGCACTGGTTCAAATTAGATACTAAGTCTACAGTTTCATCCAAATCAGAAACTCAAATTACAGATATTGACAAGCTAGAATATAAAACAAGAAGGTCTTATCTTTTCTATTTGCTAAGATATTACTCATGTAATAAATTAAACTCAGTGGCACCCCACCCACCTCTTTTCATTTTTGGAAACGCTCCTTCATAT
>NW_013667038.1:134125-138239 GCF_000517525.1 Limulus polyphemus
TAATGTTTACTGATAATCTGCCAAATTTTGTTAACGTTAGCTTACTAATTTAAAAATTATAGCATGAAAACTATAGCAAACACAAAATGGTTACAAGGTCATCATATTGACCAACCCCATATTGAAAGAGTTAAACAACATCTGAGTCAACATAATTTAGCATAATATCATGTTAATTTGTGAAACAAATAATTAGTTGTAATTGTTTTATCACAGAACCATTATTGTTTTCTCTAACTGATTCTTAGTTATAATATTAAAAAAATAATGCTGCTCAGTGGCAAGTCTGAAGGCTTACAATGTTAAAAACAGATTTCGATACTTGTGGTGGGCACAGCACAGATAGCCTACTGTACAGCTTTGAACTTAACAACAAACAAACAAGTATAATTTCAGCATGCATAGTTAGAATGTGTTCCCCATGAAAAACCGTGCATGCGCATTATTCACCCAATGACAAACAGTCTGCCTGCGGCAGAGAGCTGCAAAGCTCAGTGATCAAGTCGCTACAATTGCTGTACGAAACAAGAAGTAACAACAAAAGGGGAGTGTAAATATACTTTACTAACCATTTTGTACATCACAATATTAAAAACTTGTGTAAGTTTTTAAAAAAAGTTTGACATTAGGTCATAGAATAACATTATAAGTTTATTTATCGATAGTATTAAGTACATTAAAGTTTAGTCCTAACTAAACTAAAGTAAAAAAAAACGTACACAGGTTACAGTGTTAATTTATCTCTTTTATCAAACTTAGGCCTAACATAAGTTAAAGTTTTACAAAGTATGGCCTACATACAAGTGGATTTACACATTTAGTTGTCTACGATTACAATTCGTTTGTATTGTGCTAGAAATGTTATATTTAAAGAAGTACTGTTACTATAAAGATACTAATTTGGCCGGAAATGTTTTGCGGGTCTCTGCTAGTAAATCTCATTAAACATTCATTCTAACATATTTCACTGAATGCAAAATATTTATACATCATACAATGAAAATAAATATTGTGATGAGTAAAAAAAAAGTGAGAATTATCTAATATTCTCTTATGTTTTTGCATTCAGTGCAACCTAACAAAGGTTCCAAAACTTCAATGACCCCTCTGAACTGTTAATCCAGTTAACTTACTTCTGATAACATTACTATAACTTCTTCACTTCCTATTTTTGCTAAAATTCTTGCTGCTTTGGATAGGATAAAATCACCAGCTAATATAGCCTGTAAAATTATAAAATCAATTTTAATTACATGATAGACACAAACACAAATAGAGCTAATAGTACAAAAAAATACATGTATACCTATAATGAAACTAAATGCAAATCACTGTAAATAATACAGTTTTAATAATCTGAAAAATTTAAGACTGATAGTTATCTCTACATGTGACTATGAAAGACTAATAATTTTCTCAACAATTTAAATTGTTAGCTTACAAAAATTGATAATTATGTCTTACAAGAAAAATAGGAAATCTTTCTTTTCATCACATAAAAAACAAAGCACAAAACAACAGTATTTTGATTAGTTTATATATATAGTTTAACATAAAGTTGAAGCATTAAATGACAGTGTATCAGCTGTGCCATTTAGTAGATATACACAAGGAGTTAACCATAATATATTTATAATAAAATAAGTTAAATGTGAAAAATAACTTTTAGATTTTTAAGAAAACAGGACATTGCTCAAATTGAAGAACAGCTAACAGGAAAGCTGGCATTTCAGTTGACATAAACATCGCTCCATACAAAAACTCCCAATTAAGCACTTAATAGTCGTGAAATAAAGGTTTCACATATTGTGTTTACATGATGCATTAAAAACTTATAGAATGGTTTTCAAAGTAGCACAGAAATACAAAGAACATAATAAAGTAGAACCTGTTTTACTGCCTCAATAAACAATATCAGCTGATTAAAAAATCAGGTTACTTCATTCTCAATCCTTAAGTTATATTTAAGTGGCACAATCATATCAATGCTATTTAAACTGTTAAATAAACATGTGCATTGTTTTTCAGCTGTATTTCACCAGTGATGCTGGTGCACGTGCATAAAATCTTTTTTTAAACATTTCTGCATGACCTGGTTAGTTTATTATAAATTAGATGAAGAGCTAGGTATATTTAGATGCAGTATTTTCATACAAGAAACTTTTAAACAAAATGAAAATAAAATTGTTGGAGGTTAAAGTTTTTGTTAGCAGAATGTAGTCCAATTTTTCTAATAGAAAATGTACTGAAAATTAGCATATTTTACAGAGTAAAGTTAGCTAGTTATACAAGTCGGTCCATTTTGACCACCATATAGCTATGTCTCATGACCAATGCCATGTCATAATCAATCTTTTGTTTTATTATAAAGATATTAGTGAAATTTAAAGAAAAAACTGAATACTATTGACACTGATAAAACCAATAATTTCATATATAGCTACATTGGAAGTTTAGTATGATAATGATCATGGTTTTCTATTCTAATTTTCCAAGACACAAGCTGGGTATTCAGAACACTGTCAAATAGAATTGGAGCATGGGTCCGATGTGCCAGTGCCTAGCAATGCCTCTGTTTGCAGATAAAACCTTGTCTTATTACATAAATTCTATAAATGATTCAATAATCTTTCAACAGTAATTTCTATACCATATCTTCCCTGTTGACTCACACAGAGTAAACACGGTTAAGGTCTATATACATCATACAAAATTCAAGAAACTTATAGAATACATAAAGTTGAATTTTTTTGTGGGCAGTTTTTCAAAGTACATTTTGAAGATTTCCAAATACTTTTTTTGAAATTTAGTTAAGAAACAAGAGGGAATCCTCAATAGCTGTGGCACTTGAAATTCTTTTAGGCAGGATTAGGGTAAATTAATCTATGAGATTTTGGGCATGGTCAAATACACGAATCAACAGGGTTTGACCTTGAGTCCAAAACTGTATGTAGACAAAACTCCTGCACCATCTATTGAATGGCACCACAATCAAAATGCATGGATAAATTTCACACTTTGGGTAATCAAGATTCAGACAATTATAAAACTAACTGTGGTATGTGCAACAACCATTTCTTTATAATAGAACATAATTTTGAATAAAAGTACTCTCCTCACAACAAGAACACGACATTCACTACATGAAGGTTTGATTACATCGGTAAAAGTTATGAAAATTTATAGATCTATCCATTGAATTATTTTGATTCAATGAGTTGCATATGACTAAAGAGCACAATCCAAACACTTTTCCTGTGCAGTACTTCCCAGAAAAAAATCCTTTTTTAGAAAATGTTCACTTCTTTAAATTTTTTCAATGAGATATGAATACTGCAATTAGTAATTACTAGCACAAACAGCCTTCCGAATTAAAAAGAATGGGAGATAAATTTCCAAATAAGGCAAAATAATTCAGTGTAATTAAATATTTCAAATAAGTGAAAAGGATGTTATGTTTATTCTACTGACATAGCTATATAATTGTTCTTTAGAGCAGTGTTTCTCAACAACCAATTCATCACAACTACATTGTTAATCCCTAGGATTTCACAAAAACAAACAAACAAAAACTAACAGAATATTCACATGTAAATTGTAAAGGTTTATCTTGTACTTGCAGTATTTTAGTGGTCTATGACAATTTAGGGAAGCAACAAGCCAGTCCCTAGTATCAAAAAGGATGAGAAAAGCCCCAAAAGTGGAATTTAAATAGTGCTAAAATAAATATAAAAAAAAATACCTTTTTCTGTCCCCAAATTAAATTAACACTCGGTTTCCCTCTTCTAGCATCTGATGTATCAATCACATCATCATGAACTAAACTGGCAGTGTGAATAATTTCTGATACAAGTGCAATTTTTCGTTGAGAATCTAATAACCTAAGAAGATAAAATATTAAAAATTCAGATTTTTCTTTGTATACTAAAAGGATGAAGTTTAATCTTAGAAATCTTTAGTTTCTTTTACACATAAGTATCTGAAAAATTTTAAATTTTTTAAACGAATGTACTGTATATACTACTTAAACATTAGCAAAAAACATAGCAGTTTTCTGTCACTCATTTTTTATTTTTCAAAAATCTAAAACAATATATATATATATATATATATA
>NW_013667038.1:139195-149800 GCF_000517525.1 Limulus polyphemus
TATCAAGATGGAATATTTTTACCTTTTTTTTAAGTCAGATATGAACGTATTGTTTTACCCTGTATGTCAACAGCTTTTCTCAGTTCCAGATAATGTGAATCACATTTTTCAGTAACTTTAAGGAAATACTCATACAACCTAAGATGTAGTTAAGTTACATTTAAAGTGAATTTATGTTATTATCTACAATAATGTCTAAATCTGAGGAAATACTCATACAACCTAAAATGTAGTTAAGTTACATGTTAGTGTCTACAATAATGTATAAATTTGGGATTTATTTCCACAACAGATGATTATTCTATAAAGAAATGTAAAAGGTAAGTGAAGTAAATCAAAGTTATAAAATGACTAAACAATACATGATAAAAATTCAGTTGTTATAAACATATTCAAAAACAACTGCATGTATATTTTGGGCTATAAAAATTTGCACTGAACAAAAAAATGGCTATTATTATGTTTTAATTTGAAACATACAATTCACTTACATAAAAAAATTAAATATACAAATGTGACACAAAATATTATACTTTCCACTACATTTAGGGAAAACTCGTCTAAAAATGTGTAAATAATATTTCAACAATTAGTACAATTTACGTGTATATAGTTTAAATTGTCCTTTACGTATCACAATTAACTTGTATTTATATAGATATTGGAAAAACAAGTGACATTCATGCTACTACTTTATTCTATAATACTGTTTAGTAGCAAAACCGTTTTAGAAAATAAATTTTTTCTCAAAATTCACAGTATTGGTAAAAAAGGAAGGAATTCGTGCATTATTCATGTAATACCTATGTAAATGTTGGTCAGTATAGTGGTGAGTAAAGGACAATTCAAACACAATATGCATAGACTGTACTTCATCACTACAAGAGGTCAAATCTGCATCCAGGAGTGACTTTTTTTCTCAGTGCTTACCAAGAGTGAATGCTAGTGCTATTAAACACTTTACTCAAGGAAAACACACCTTTTGCTCAAAAGTGGCAGATACCTCGAAGATGATGAATAGTACATTTGTACAAGAGTTACAGAATTATAAGATGTACGTGAGTATTAATTATGATCTTGGTCCATTTTGTTTTATAGCCATCACAATTATAGCCATCATCAATGCTGTGAGCACTTACTGTCCTTTAACTCGTTCCTCTCGACAGATTCCTATCCCATTTGTAGACTTTAGTTCCACTGTAGACAGACCTCTATTTAAAATCTCATTTCCAAATTAAGTGATGTATATTTGAGGTAAGCACATTTTTTAAAACTTCACATTTGACAAGATTCAAAGTAAGGGTGTCAGTACTGTCACAATGAAATAATTATATATATAGATATATAGATATATACATGATTCATGCTGCTTATGTGCTTCTTTGCACAAAATGAGCACTGTGTTACCAAGTATCAAGATAAACTAATACTTCAAATTCAACATTTCAGTTGCATTGTGGCTATCAGCAGCAAGATTGTTTTATTTTCTTGTATCATTCCTCGGATCATAATTTTAGTGATAATGAAAGGGCAACTGACCCAAATAAGAGTAACTCTATAGTGAAAAAGAAGAGTAGTTAAAAAAATTTATGAAAAACAGAGATGAATAAACATTACTCTGTTTGGTGTAACCTGATGCAGCAAATTTATTTCCACTTGCTGACTTGATGCTTAACTCAAGAACACGTTACTTAACATTATAATTTCTTATTTTATCAACAAGAATTATGCAAAGTTGTATCACCTTTTCTATTTGAGATAAGTATACATACAGAGAAGAAAGTCCTATCAGCATTCTGGGTCCTCAGGAATGATTGAATTTGAATGAGTAAAGACTCCTCACCAAAAAGGAAGTATGTGACAACCTACTTTGTCTTCTAGACATTTACACCAATGCCAGTGTTCAAGAACAGTCCTTTAAGAACTTCACTACAAAAAAGGGTTTTGTACAGCATATCCCCTTACTTCATACCTGCTTGTGCCATTCAGGGATAATAGCTATTTGTCCACTGCTGAGAAGATATTAAATAAATGTCATTCTTCCACTCAGATTCATATCAAACAAGCTTTTGCAAGTTGAAAAGGCTGAAATTTCTTGACTTACAAATGTTTAATAAAGTGCCAGTTGTGACCACTGCTCCTTGTTTTATACAATCTTATCCTGTTAAAGAAAATCACAGACGTGGATGACCATGAGAAGATAAAAGTAAATGTCATTCTTCCATTCAGGTTCATATCAAGCAAGCTTTTATTCAACATACAACCTCTGTGTAAAATTTAACTGATTAATAAGAGAAAAAACATGGTTTCATGATTTTCATTCATGCTCTTGTTTTCAGGAAGCAGAAGTTGCCAATCCTTTACAATGCTAGTTCTAGGTCTAGCTACACAGTTTGAGTTAAAATGCAATTTTTGCTCAGTTGTTAATCCTCACATCCATTTCCCACTGACTTACTGCATACATGATGCACAAACACTTCCATGTCAGCAAAGATAGCACAGTAACAATATTGTTGGCATGTTATCCCAATTTTTGTACACCAAGAGCTACCTCCCAATTCCATTTGCCAGTGTTAGTGAGAGCTCGTGGCTAACTGGTTGTTTAATGGAAAACACTTGCAAGCATCACCAAATATCACCTTCATCCTTATTACATATGGCAAATCCAAGAACAGACTTGATTTTCTGGTTCCTTCTCATCAGAATTCACAATTTCAGTGACAAAAAAAGAATATCTGTTATATTAATATTTCCGGATGATAAATTCAGTTAAATCTAAAAAAGTAAGGACTAAGCCAAACAATTTAATACCCATTCAAAATCATCATTAACTGTAAGAAGCATACCTTTTCTCATGATGAATATGAAAATGAAGAGCACGAGACACAAGACATACAAGCATTGGACGAAACACTTTGCCCTGTCCATCAAAGTAATAGCTAGATATCTGTTCTAGCTCTTTTTTTGGTACCCACAATTCCTACAAAGAAAAAATATAGAATCGTTTCAATTCTTAACAATGGGTTAAAATTGAAAAATTTTTTGGTTAGGAACTGATTTTGTAAGTATTTAATCAAATGTAGGTTTCATTTACCAAACAAACTGAAATAATAAAAAAATTAATCAAATACTTTACTTATACAGATAGTAAGTTCAATCTCTACATACGTAAACCAGTTATATATTTTGGTATCACATATTTGTACTGTCTTTCCATCATAATTGAAGTGATTGTGTAATAGAAATGACTAATTAAGCAGAATACTAAAATAATAAAGATCTTTCATGTTAAAATATTTTCACAAACTAGTGGTCACAACTAGCACACAAAAGTTTTGCTGTAATAAATATTATTCATACACACTTTACTCGAATGATAAATTTGTACATATTTAAGAAATAATGCTGTAACAATAATTTTTGGAATTTTGTAACAAAAGATAAGGTATAAATTAACAAATTTAAAAAATAATTAGAATTATTGCTTTTACAGCATTTCCAAAATATTTTTTTAATTAAGCACAAAAAAATAATAGTGAATATTATATCCCAAACCATAAAGCTATTATTAAAAACTTTTCCAGATAATAAAAGTAATACAAAAAGTTTTGTTCAAAATATCTAAACAAAACATTTATTATTCATACTTCTACTTAATAAGTGACTTAGATAAATAAATTACAAATTTAGTTGAAGAACTTTATAAATTACAAAGTGTCTTAAACATGTATTTTTCCAAATATAAAGCACCTAAGCACAGTATAGCTGCATTGAAATGATTAACATCTATATAAAACAAAAACTGACTTTCCTGAAACAAGTACTTTAATGTGCTGTATTTACATTGTTGCACTGGTCAAGTTTAAGTTCTTGATTATACTTGCAGTGTAAAATTAAAATAAGATCAACAATAAAATAGTATTTTTCTTGCTATTTTCAGTTTTTTAAAATAACTTTTGAAATAAACACCTTTTTAATTTCTAAATACATATCAGCAAGATCAGTCGCTACAAGCTTATGAGGATCTGGAAAAACTTCAGAATCAGTTCCTGGTTTGTTGACCACTGGAACTTGTGACTGAAGACATGAGGTAGAAAACTTTTCAGATAAAAAGACACCAAAACAGGAAGTTTGTAACTGTGCATGCTTACAAGGATGAATTATACAACTAGTACAATATCCTGTCATTCTTCGTTCCTGTAAGTACATGTAGAAAAAAAAAGATTATTCAATTATCAGGTTAACAAAGCTCTGGTGATAAACAAAATTTACATGTATCTATTAAAAATGATTTATTCATCAATAATAAAATATTTTGCAAGTATAAGGAAATAATGTTAACTTCTCAGAGATAAAATTACCATGTTACTATTCTTTTCTAGATGAATTCTAGGAAGTGTGTATTCATTGTTCATGTGGTCAAAGCACTACTTTTCTTTCTAAAAATAAGATATGATAATTTTCAGATAGACTAATTTCAGTATGTTTTCCCATTGTCATAGAAGATATTATTAGAACATATTAAAATACAACATCTAAAAAATAATCTAGGTCACAACATTTAAAGACAAAATTTATTGTTCTTTTATATGTCCCAATGTAATAACACTATTTTAATAAAAGTATGAGTGGGAATAAGTTTAATACACACAGTAAAAAAAACTCACTGGATTTTATATAATTCAGTTGTAACTACAAACAGTAATAATGAAATGCTTGTAAGTCTTAACATATTCTTATAAACTACCAATAAAAACAACAACAACAAACATTCTTAAAATACAACAGATGAAATATTTCATAATTCCATTTTACCAAAATTTCATTTAATATTATACCATTCTTGAGGAACATGAGGGTAGAAACTTCTCACATATACCAAAAAAAACAAAAAACATTAAATATTTTGTTTGGAAATCCCAATGAACCTTTTTTATTTCATTGTACTATTGCAAATTATGTGACCATTAATTGTCCTGAAATAAAAAAAAGTCTTTTTACTAGTTAGTAAAAGCACATCTAGAAGATAAATACTTATCACCAGTGTACTATATTCAATTATAATACCTTGCTTCTGGATAACTTGTTTTAAATATCAAAAAAGTGAGCATTTTATTAATAATAGATCATTTTGTACATCTGTTTCATGAAAATAAAAAATTACTTTCAGTATACAAAGCAGCATTAATAAATTATTTCTCTACCAATAAATAAAAAATTACTCCAATAAAACCATTTTAAAGTAATTAGGGAGTAAAACAACTTCGTTTGATATATATAGTTGATGCATACTTTTAATTTCTATGCTTGTATTATTTTAAAACCTTTAAAAGTTAACTAAAAATGAAAATATAATTTAAAATTTGCCAAGGTTTCACAGGCAACTAAATAGAAACACTTACATGTTTTACTTCAAGTTTAACTTGTGTCACATTATTTGTGCTTGATTTTACCATGTTAAAATCTAAATATTTCATTCAGTTAAGAAATTTGTGATGCACGATGAGGACAGGAGCTGATATGCTTTGTAAAGCTGTAGAAGATGTACCTCTTGAAATCAATCATGTAATGATGGCATATATTGGGCACACTGAATAAAGAACACTGACCAGGTCTTTTGTACATATTCTGTTCATAGGCTTCAGATTTAGAAGTTTTTCTATTTCAATAAATGGGAGACTTGTGTTTGAAACTTTTAGAACAATACTTTCAGAACATCCCGAGTTCAGAGATATTTGCAGTCTATTAAATTATCCAAGTTACATCCATTTTTAGCCATCACATAGTGGCTCATAGAATGGCTCCAAGTTTGTTTTTTACCAAGTACAAACTTTAGCTTATAGCTCCATCATCTCTTCACTGATTTGAAATATAATTACAGTTTTGGATTCAGGAGGTCAAACCCTTTCAACTGGTGTATTTGACCATGCCCAAGGTCTTATAGATTAATTTACTCTAATCCTGCCTAAAATAATTTCAATTTGAGAGTAGGCTGGTAGAAATCCTGATAAGTAATAAAATTGAATCAGGTATTTGTGCACCCTATGCTTCATATTGTTAGCACACAACAATATAAATAATAAAAAAAAATGTCTCATAGATTAATTTATTCTAATCTTACCCAAAAGAATTTCAAGCGCTGCGGCTATTGAGGATTCCCTCTTGTTTTTTGAGTTTATTTGGGGGGGAGGGGAAGATAGGATTCGAACCCGCGACCCTCAGATTGAGAGTCGAGCACCCTAACCACCTGGCCATGCCAAGCCAATCTCGGATTGAATCCCGCTCAAAAAATAAAAGATAAGTCAAGTATATCGTTATCTAAAATCATAAAGCACTATGCATATTTATTTCATTTGCATCTATCATTGGGCCCTGCATGGCCAGGTGGATAAGGTGCTCGACTCGCAATCTGAGAGTCGCGGGTTCGAATCCCCGTCCCACCAAACATGCTCGCAATTTCAGCCGTGAGGGCGTTATAATGTGACGGTCAATCCCACTATTCGTTGGTAAAAGAGTAGCCCAGAGTTGGCGGTGGGTGGTGATGACTAGCTGCCTCCCCTCTAGTCTTACACTGCTAAATTAGGGACGGCTAGCGCAGATGGTCCTCGTGTAGCTTTGCGCGAAATTCAAAAACAAACAAGCATCTATCATTATCAGAAATATATTGTTAATTTTTTTTCCAAAACACTATCGTATTCTAGATGGCCGTTCCGTCACAATGTTTGTGGCTTAGAAACTATATTTAGTACTTGTAATGGTTTGTTTTCCTCTTGCATGGCAGAAAGTAAATAAATTAAAGTAACCTCTAAAAAAAAGTTGCATAAACTCCGGTTCTGTCAGATTTTGGATTCGTCTAAATATCCATTTAGCCTTCCTTCCTGTACGAAAACTTGCATAATGTTAACTGCTTTGGACTGTATTCAAGTAACTGCCTTGTACGATAACAAAACATTTGGTTAATTATTTTATTCGTAATTAATGCTACAACAAAAGATATTTTACTTAAGGGGGAAAAAAACAACAACAACAAAAAACGCCTTATCAATTAGTTTAATAATTTGTTGTTTTTGCAAGTGACTGTCATTGAATGGTACTACAAGGTTCGCTGGTCGATATTAAGTTTTAGAATCCACACTCTTATTCATAAATATATATAAAGAAAACGTAATTCTGAAATGTTATATTTTCGCTTGACTGTGTACAAATATGTCGTTTTTATATTGGCTGTGGGCTTTATTTCTCTACTGCACATTGTAACGTACCGGTAACAAACCTATCTTTAATCCTGTAGTTGAATGCTCTTATTTCCAGGTAACAGTCTAAATAAACCATGGCATTATTTTTGTTGGTTCCTCAATTGAACAATGTTACTTCTAGATAACGTACCCTTATAGATCTTCTATTTAAGTAAGTAATTAAAATAAAGCATCTTTTCCACCATATTTTAATAATTCGTGCTACAAAGGGTTAAGATGGCTTATTTTATCAGTTATAACAAAGTAATGAAAAATATGGATTCCAAGACTTAATGACTACTTGACTTTTGCCCAATAACCTAGAGATTCGATATTTTAAAACAGTTTTTATCACCGTCTTCACCTTTCGTTATCAATAATAAACTACATATAATTTTGTTTACATTTTGTTGATGATGCACATTACTGTAAACCTAACTTGATGATGTTGAATCTTGTTACTATTCAATACACGATTGTTAACTTTTACGTTCATATTGTTGTAACTTCTTTCCTTGGCTGTTTTTTTTTTTTTTTTTATTTATCTAGTGAAAATAATTCAAAGTTCAGTCCATGTAAATGATAAGTTCGTTTTACTTCCTTAAGTGTTTTTACAAACTGCCTTCACCGGATACGGTTGTAGGTCACGTTTAAAGATGACGCTAACTGTACAACACTGACATAAAGAACAAACTTGCTTGTGCCATTTCACGGTTGAAACAAAAAAAAACAAAAATGACAGCTTTTCTAAACTGGCTAGAAACGACTCTACTATATTGAAACAACTAATTATTTCTTTTCTTACTGACTTTTAATTATCCTTTAACCATTTTCTAAATGCTTCGCTGACCCTGTTATTATGGTCCACCCTCTAATATATTATGAAACCTGATGTCAAATCTTTAGAACTTTCTTGGCCTAATTTAATGACATCATTACAATCTGCAGCTCCCTCTAGCTAACTAACAAATTACAACATGAAAAATATATCTTAAGACAGTGTATTTGACCACAGATCTCCCTATGTGTAATTAGATTCAACTTGATTAATTTTGAAGCTAATTCTATACTTGTTTAACGTGTTTCATATACTTACAGATACTATGTTAGCTGTAAAAGCAAAGTATAGATTACAATCAATCTCAAAGAAAAAATTTGTATTATCGAAAAATCAAACTGAATGGCAGCAATGTATGCAAGCTTTAAATGCCGTATACCTCGTATACGATTCTAAAATTTTATATACCTCTTGTCAAAAAGTGAAGATAAAGTTTCTTTATGAAAACACACCTAAATAACAGTGGCATAACTACAAAAAATGCTCCTGCATAAAAAGTAATTGAGCCCCCTACATCTATTTCCCTATAATTGTAGTTACGATTCGGAACCTCCGCAATTGCGGGGATATACACTTACGCCACTGCTTAGTACTTTACTTACGATAATACAACAATCTGAAACGATTGGGGGTTTCACTCAGAACCCACGACTAAACATCCATGTAAAATATCAGTTGAGAAACGGAGGATGCAATGTATTCATAAATAGTCTTACTTCGCAGATGTATACACTTCCAATTTTGCAGCTATACTATTCGTATTTTCACATGCACAGTCCATCAACTTACTTATGTGTGTAGTAATTTTCACATATCAGTCCTCTTTTTTTTATTTTAACTTAAGGGTAGTATGGTTTCTTTTTCTTTTCTTTTTTATTTAAGGGTAGTATGGATTCTTTTATTTTTTACTTAAGGGTGGTATGGCTTCTTTTCTCTTTTTACTTAAGAGTAGCATGGTTTCTTTTTTTTTTACTTAATGATGGTATGACTTCTTTTCTTTTCTTTTTACTTAAGGGTGGTATGGCTTCTTTTCTCTTTTTACTTAAGGGTAGCATGGTTTCCTTTTTTTTTACTTAAGGATAGTATGGTTACAATAAATTTATAGCGTAACACCATTTATTCGTGGAAGTCATTAGCTTGAATTTGTGAATAAAATGTACATTATCCTATAACTTCGCGTAAATAAGAAAAAACTAAAAAAAGCTATTAATATTAATGAAAAAGTAACAGAAAGTATTCAAAAATTAAACAAATATAAAGTGTCTTCTCCGATTCTGAAATACTAATCGTTATTGATGCAGAACTAGTGTAAGGAAGTCAACAACATACCTAATATTGACACATTTTAATCACGAAACACTCGAAAAACGTTAAATGTACCCTTATTTAGAAATAACAAATAAGGTTCTCCACAGATTACGATGATGTGGATGGAAATTATTTTCTGGGCCCCAATTTCGGTATATTATATAAATCGCGCGACATTACAATCCGGGTGTCACATCGCAGTTTTAAGTTCTGTACAGTGCGCAGTGCATTTTTTGGAACGTTCGTTTCTTATACTTATTCACACTCAAAGAAATAATTAACCAGTGTCTTCATAAACATACATTAAGCTTCTGACGACACTATAAAACAATACTGCATACTATTTGTATTTAAAACAAGTTATGTTCACATAATACTAGCATTGGTTAACTATTAACCTCGTGAAAATCAGTGGTATCTCCATTCCAAAATTGGGCAGTGGTGATTTCAACACTTAATTAAATGAAAAACATTCATTTTACTAAGAGTCCACACATCATTTAATTTAATACCAAAAGTCACATCAAGTTTAAATAATTAAAAGGCATATGAATTGATTATTAAGACCAATATCAAAATGTTCATTTAGTCTTAAACAGGAAAAAAATAGCTTACACTAAAAGATTCTAGTCAAAACCCAAGTGTCAACCCAATGATTTAAAACTCATTAATTTGTATGATAACAACAAAAAAGATGGTAACGAGAAGACTAAATGCTCCTACTTATTCATCATGAATATACATAGAACTTAGAAAATAAAACTGATGATTCAATTTCCTGCAAATTAACATATCTATGTTGTTGAGTTTTATACCGAAAAATTTATTAATAAGTGTCATCGAGTCAGGCATTTAAAAACTCACATGACATCGTTGTTTTTTAATGAATGATCTTTTACGTTAAAGGTCTTGCAGTTTCAAAACTTCGTCGCCGTTAACATGAAGCATTTTACTAATACCTTTGTTCACTTTTAGTATCCATACTCGTGTTTCAGAATTTTCGTGCACAGTGGCTATAAGTGTATAACAGTTTCTCAATCTGAACGGATAAACTAAAGGAAAGGTAGTCTATAGCATCCACAGCTAACTCTTCTTTGACTGAATAGTATGGTTTGATCTTATGTGCACCCGCGGTTCGACAGTGCAGAGCGAGTTTTCCAAAGGCTGGAGACGGCTTGAATGGGTAATGAAGAAAAACTTTAATATAAGTTTAACATAACAGCA
>NW_013667038.1:150777-153652 GCF_000517525.1 Limulus polyphemus
AGTGCTTTATACTGCACGAATACTTGCATACAACAAAAAAGTCACATGAAAAGTAGGTGGAACGGTGAACAATTCTAAGACACAGGGCAGTAACCATCACACAATAGCAGCCAGTCCAACGTGATCTTGACTTGTGAACCTACGCAATATACTGAAAATGAAATACGCCCAGCCTTAATCTGACTTAATATAATTCAAGTTACAGGTCTGGAACAAAACTTACCATGTCTTCATTCATTTCACTAGTTTGGAATGGTTTTAATAGAACCAGACCTTTTCATTGTTGCGTTTGTTTGTTATTAAGCACAAGGCTACACAAAGGGCTATCTGTGCTCTGCCCATCACGAGTATCGAAACCCTGTTTCTAGCGGTGTAAGTCCGCAGACATACCTCTGTGCTACTGGGGGGGGGGGCGTTGTTGCGTCTTAAATTTAAGGACGGATTACTTATCACTTTGTTTCCCCACAATTTTGCTAGGTTCTATAGAGAAATCAGGAAGAAAGGATAAGATGTTAATTTCAAGATGACGCCACGAAAAACTACCTGATAGTAGAGAAGAGTATGATCAAATAATTTAAAATTTTTGACGATAATTCAGATCCAAAACAACAACCACGAAGTTTAAACCGAAATACACTTCTCAAGAAAGGAATAATTTAGCTTCCGGTTAATAATTCAACTCATAATGATTTAAAATTTATTTTCAAACACAGCAAAAAACTTTAAAACATACGACTGAATGTGCGACAGTATCTCTTCATAAATTCAGGTCATGCTACCTACACGTTTATAAGGTTAATATCCGGTGGAATTGTTTGCTACACATTAGTCAATCGATACTTTGTATGGTAAGCAAATCGCCAGGCTATCGTCCAAAAGTAAAACTACAAGAATTACAAGATATCCAGATACTAAAGAAAACAGTGCATTAATACTGAAGAAAACACGAAACACTCTGGTGTAATTAAAATATTTGATATAATTAGTTGAATCTTTTTTTTTCTTCAAGAAATTAGAATGCCATTTTCAAGACTTCCACATGTTTTAAGCCTTCCACGTGATTTCCCAGTTCTAAAAATGGGATGAAATTACCTTTTCCGATTTATAACGTTATTCTTGTTAATAGGTTGAAGAGAAATGTGGAGAACTTACTGACATTTTAAATTTACTGACTTCCTTTTTTAGCGGGAAATATCCAGTCATAGTATTATTCTCATTTTATTCTCAATTAGAACGCTTATTCTGGTGTTTTAATTACTTCAATTCTCAACACTCTGGTCGTGTTACAGCAAAGTCTTGGTCGGTGTTCGGTCATGTGCGCAACCTGGGAGGATCAGGTACTATTTAGTTACAGTAAGATAATTTAGTTTTGAATTTCGAGTAAAGTTACTGGACGGCTATCTGCGCTAGCTGTATCTAACTTAGCAGTAATAGACTAGATGGAAGGCAGCTACTCAATATTAGCCACCGCCACCTCTTGGTCAGCTCTTTTACCAACGAATAGTGAGATTGATCATCACATTTTAGCACCTGTATGGCCAAAAAGAACAAGCATGTTCGGTAATGGGAAATTCCAACCCGGTAATGGGAAATTCCAACCTACGAAGGTAATTTAGTCACTGTACACACAATATGGGACATAGCATGAGCAGGATAATTGTCTAGATCTATTTTAATGTACAATAATTATGAAGGTGTTAATTTAGTAATTGTCAAACTCAAAAAGAAGCATATCATATTCAAAGAGCAGAGAAAAGTACAGAATGTCTTATGACCACGGATTTATACTATAGGTAAACCACAATATAAATCCTTATGACAGGCTAGGCTCCAGTTTTATGACAGAGTTATTTTACTAACGGTTTGATCACCCTATGAAACGAGTTGTTGTAAGCATTGGTGGAGGGAGTTTAAGAAGGAGATTTAACGATGTCCTGAAAAACCATAGATGGATGTACAAGGACAACCTTGAAAAACCAAATGATACAATGTTATGCAAGATACAAGGATCATGATGTGTAAAAGATCTGGTTATTGGTATTGTATTTATTTAAATTATAGGTCAACAAACAGAAAATCAACTACTAAACCCAGTCCTGATTTTTGAAATATTTATCAACCCTTTTTTTAAACTCCTGTAAGTTTGCAGCCTCTGCTACTCTAAATGGCAATTTGTTCCACAGATTAACCACCCAATTGAAGAAATGAATTTGCTACAATTTGAAGTATGCCATACCTTTTCTAGTCTTAAACTTATGATGTCTTGTTCTACTGGTCTCAAACTTCAACACAAAAAAATTCTGATGAATAAGTAAAATGTGGATCACTTTCAATCCATAGTTCTAAGTTTGATCACACTTTTTGTTCAACTTTGTCTGAGATGGAGAGCTACGTTTCCTTCTAGATCTATGCCACAATTTTTTTTTAATATTTGGGCTTACAATAACTTATGAAGATCAGCATTTCACAGTTCATAAATACTTGCTTCATTCTAATTGGTTGGGCAAAATGGAACCTTATATGGTATGCTATTTCAAAAATGGTGAAAGGAAATTTTGGTCCACAAATAAGAACCTCTCTGGTTGTTTTGTTGTCTGATGGCCACTTTTAGGAGGTGCCACCAATTTCTTTTGATAATTCTTTGTTAACCACAAATTTAGTTTGTTCCAAGGTATGTTTTTCTCACTGTGAGGATATATTCATGTCTATTGAGGCAGAACATGTCATTCTACATTATTTTTGGTTTAGATCCTGAATACAACAGTCAGGAAGCAATTTTTCAAAATTTGTTTAGTAGTATCCAGATTGCTAATTCTTAAAAATATACGGAGAAGCATGTTCAATGATACATTTATCATAACCTTAAACATGCTGT
>NW_013667038.1:154652-163731 GCF_000517525.1 Limulus polyphemus
GTTCAATGATACATTTATCATAACCTTAAACATGCTGTCCTAAGGATCTGAGAAGTAAAAGAATTTTTGAAATTGAAATGGTGGACCTGGCTACTAACACACCTAGGGAATATCATGACATGCTTATTGCTTGCTAGTTTTTGATTATTCAGTTCAGAAAATGAGTATTTGATATTAATGGTCAAATGCAAATTAATTGCATGAAGTCTTTCATTCCCAAACACCTGTTTCACATTAAGTTTTATGTAACATTCTGGTTTGGGTATGTGCTTCTGAATATGAAATACCTTAGGATATTTGTATTGGCTCTAAGTTTATTAATATATTTTACATTTCCACAATTCATTTACTGGTTTTTGTTCATGACTGGAGGTGGTGTTTACATGATAAAATTGTCAATACAGTATATACCAAAATACTAACTATAATTTATGAATTGTCTCTTAAGCATATAAACAATGTAAATTTAAAAAAAAACTAATAATTTTATCTGATTAAAATTCAGAGCAATTAGTAATTTAGTTGCCTATGTCAACAACATGTTGTCATGATTTAATTGAAACACTTGTCAAATGAGCTTTAATTGAGCCGAACAGCTACAGATAGATTATAGCATAACATTCACAAATATTTGAATGAGAATGTTATTTTTAATCTTATAACTAGATACCCTAATAAACTGCAAGGGCTCACAGAAAACAAAAATGTTACGTACATACACACATTATGACAGATTAAATTGAGCTGTAATTAAAAAAACAATCTTTTGTATGGGACAAATTATATGTAGATTTCTTACAAATCTTTCTACTTCACATCAGACTGAAAAGATTTTGAAAGGTAAGAACAGCTGTTTTTTCTTTAAGCAGATTAAAAAGCCTACACTGAACAAGCTTTTTCAGATTTTGTTTTCAGTTCGAAGAAGAGCGTAATTGCAGAAAACGTTTAGGTACTAATAATTATATCCATTATTGTAGGGTTTTTTTTTTTGTAGACCAGGTCTAGAGTTCAAACCAATAACTATAAAAAAATATGTTTTTAATAAAAGTAAAACCTATTTTCAGAAAGTATAGCAAGAACTGGAAGAGAAAAAAAACATTTTTTACTTTATAAAAAACACGATAAATGTTTGAGTTGATACTCCTGCAGAAAATGAATGCATCATTATTTCCACATTACTGCACTCTAACACAAACTATGTCTAAGTAGAGAAACACTATATTAGTAAATAAAAAATACTAATTTTTAAAGAATAAACATGGAGACTGTTGGTGGACTGGGAGATAGTACAGTTTCTACGAACATACCATAAAATATAACAAACTACTGTGAAGATTAAGAGAGATTATTAAAGTATCTAAGTATAAGCTCTTTATAAGAAAAGATGTTGTAATCATATGAAATTGACCAGGGTCATTAAGAAAAAAACATTATTCTGGACAGGTGAACAGCATGATGGGAAATGTCTTGAGATGCTCATTTGGTGTTGCATGCATTCTTATGAGATCACTAACCATTCCAGAGGTAAGCATCAGATGCTGGGAAATGGGAAGCAATGATAAGTTCTTATGTTACCCAATCACAATATTAAGCTTGCATCCAAGTCATTAAATGAAATATTATTAAATAGATTAATTCTTTATTGTTTCAAATTGTATTATTTTACAAAGGAATCATTAATACCATCTTTACTTCTTGCCTCATTGGCATACACAAGTGAATCATATTCCAACTTACCTGGAACACTGATATTATGTGCTTTTTCCAAACTTTCCACCTTAGAATACCTTACTACATTTAAGCCCCTTAGCAAATTTGAAGGAGAAAAGGATCGAACTTTGTTTTAGGTCTATGTGTATTTTAAAGTTGAATCCCATTCCTATAATTACTTAATGCTAGATTCAAAAACTGAACAAAAGAGGTTAAAGATTAAATGAAAGGGGCAGGGAGACTTTTTTTTTAACAAAGAATTCCATATATACTCATATAAAAAATTAAAATACAATAACAAAGAAATTTAATAGCAACAGAAAATATATCCTTCTGGCAATCAATGAAAATTAACTTTGGGAGATAAATAAGTACTGAAGAGAATTTGAAAAGATATATATATAACACTTGTCAAAGTATGCAAACAAGACTTGGTGCTGAATGATTACAAAAATAAAAAAAGGAGAGGAAATACCAAAAAATATAAATTCTTAATCAATATCTGCTATCACATGACAAAGCTTATACATTTTTAATCAATCTAAAGTTGAAGCAGAAGGCTTATTGTTATTTTTTTTATCCTCCCAGTAGCACTGCATGGCAAAAAAGATAAAATTTTGACTTCTTTTGTGGTCTTTAACATCTTCTGGCATGATTTACCACCTGGATTTTGATTTAATAACACAATCATAAAACAATCCCATAAGTTGTACTCTGAATGGGCATTGTCTTTGAATTAAATTGCAACTAAATGTAAAGAAATATTTAAGTAGTTTGACTACACAAATTTTCGTTTCAGCCATGGTTTGTACTCTGACAATATACTGAAACTGTTCAGGCTATGTGACATTACTGTAAAGCTAATCTACTTTTTTAACTTATTTGGTCTACAAATGCAAAATTCATACCGAACATGTGTTTCTTGTATTTTCATTGAGAATGTATACAGATGCACAATACAAGTGAAAAAAAAAAAATATCAATTTAATTTTGTACCATCAAATCCTGTTAAGCTGTTTGGTTCTTTTGTATGACTACTGTTGAAACAATCGTAAATATGCCTATTTATTTATTTATGGTGTACTAGATGTACTTCCACAGGGTCCCCAAAAGTGTTCTGTTTAAATAATAAATAAAACCAAATTTAAGAGTAACAAATATTTTTATTTCTTGCTTTTCAAAGTTACGTATCATATTGTGTTGTAGCCTACAGAGTGCATAATTCTTTTTAAGATTCATGGCATATGCACAATTTAATAACATCAAGACAGTACAAATTGCAACGCTAAGTATCCCTTATGCAACATCATTTTATTGTCTACTAACTGACTAACAGACAACACACTATAGCATAATGGTGTGACTGGTTAAAACAGGTGACTCCTCCATGTGGCCTTCTGCCCCATTTTGGGGAAATGAATATGGCAACACATGCAGTTATGTCATTATTTTGACTGAGAACAATGTAATAGAAAATGCACAGGAAGCCCACTAATTTAAAATGATTCTAAGCATGGCCAATCATTTATGAGTGTGTGCTCAATAATACACTTAATTCATTTCATGTTACTTGGCAACAGTATAACAAGATATGTAAAGAAAACACATTAATTTAGCATAGTAGGCAAAAATAATTTGTAAAAAAATCTTGACCAACCTACCCAAAAACAATGAAAGGAAGAAGCACTTAATTTATATAACTTTTATGTTCTTCCTTGTCAATAGTTATAAATAATAAATTAAATCAACATTTCTAACAAAGAGTGAAACTGAAATACCACTTTCAAGTTTAAATCGTTACTAATATTAAGCTTAAACAGCTATATCATTATCAGGTTACTTAAAGTTAACCTCAGTTTATCACTAGATCAGTAGATGATATTTACGTTATTAGCTTGTTTCAATACTACTCATTTTAATAGTGGTACAGGCTATTCTATATCTACTAGTGAGGCTGATAAGTGATATTGTGTGTGATAAGTATACTTATCAGCCCTATTATAGTATTAGTATTAGTAGAGCTAAGGCTAGTCATAAGAATGCTAAGCCTAAAAGTTAAAATATCTACAAGTACAAGCAGACGACGTCCCAAGCCGGTTGCCCGAGTGATAAAACTAAGGTTAATGCCATAGTTAAAAAAAAAAATAAAGTTACTATTCACAATTATTTTCCTAAACTCAAACATACCTTCGAAAAATCTGGAGAAGATATATTTAAACACTTTACTATTGGTGATCTCAGCCTTTTCAATCGCATCATACCCATAAAAGCCCATAATCTATCTACTACGTTCGGCACTCGACAGCAACCTCCAGCTGCCATCCCAGGACCTGATCTGCACGACCCGATACAAGTTCAGCGATATCACACTGAGTGAACAAGGTAGCTCTCGTTAAAACACGTTTTTCGTGAGAAGGCACCAAGCGTGTTTTCATTTAGTTTCATAAAAGGAATGCCAAAACGAATCGTCGCTCGGGTTTTTCTGTCGTTTTTACTAGGTACTACAAACAGGTAGCTGAGTGTTATTTTTCAGCATTACTGTTACTGACTGGATAACACCACAGACATTTTCCATTGGCTCACTCTGGTCCTAATAATCATTTTTTAGCCAAGACCCCGCTTGAATTTTGCTTGCTATCCATGGCCGACCCTCATATTCAAAAGTCACTATATCATGTTCCAGAAATCACAGGAAGGCCCAATTGGTATCAAAATAGGGGTTTTGGGAGTCAATGAATTTGATTATTGACATAATAATATTCTCCAGTTACTTAGAAAGTCACGAAGTAAGTAAAATGAATGGCAATGGCTACATTTTTGTCATGAATTTCGCGCAAAGCTACACGAGGGCTATCTGCGCTAGCCGTCCCTAATTTAGCAGTGTAAGAATAGAGGGAAGGCAGCTAGTCATCACCACTCACCGCCAACTCTTAGGCTACTCTTTTACCAACGAATAGTGGGATTGACCGTCTCATTATAACGCCCCCACGGCTGAAAGTGCGAGCCCTAACCACCTGGCCATGTTGGGCCTACGCAATAGGATATGTGCGCTCTTACCACCGCAGGAAACCAAAGTCGTATTATAGTGCTGTAAATACTTATTCTTACTGCTAACCTACCGAGAGGCGGGGAAAAAAAAGGTAGAATTTGGGTTTTTATAGTTAACGTATTATCAATGATTACTAATATATACATATATATATATATATTTAGAATAGTTACCTGTGATTCTTATATCTTGTCATAATGATTATTTTCTGTTTTCTTTAAGTATGTAAAACTTAAAGGCGTCAAAGTTTGTTGTTTTTCTTTCCATTTATGAAAACGTCTCAGTCAACCCCTTGTTGGCAGTAAAAATTATTAAAAACGACAAAATAACTCGAGTGCAAAAATTATATCTGTATATTTCTTTTTAAACAAAACCTCTCAAACGAATGTGTATCTCTCTCCCTCTCTTATTTATTTATAGACACACACACACACACAGATATAGGGGACATTGTGCGCTCGCGCATCTGACTTTCACCCTTTTCTTTTCAAACTGGAGAGACAGGTTATTCCCAGTGGTCGTTTGGGTGCAACTACCGTTGTTATTCTTCATTTTATAAATATATGCATATATAAGCATACATTTTGTAATTTTTTCATCTGTTATAATTTTTTTATAATCTTACTTAATGGAAAAATGTGTCCAAAATGTTCTATTAACTATTTTGTGCTTATATTTATCTCCTAATTACAGCTGTTGTAGTTATGTTGAATATATTCAAATGTTTCACACATATATATATATTGTTATAGATTATTTTTTAGGCGACGTTAACGACCCTGGCTCATCACATACAGACAACTACGTAAATTCTGACGCTAATTTCCTTTAACCCTTTGACTACGGCTGCTTCAAACGAGCTCGGAATTTTTGCGAGCCGTACACTGCACACATCATACTCACATTAAACTGCCGGAGGCGGACTGTACCCAAAACGGCGAATCAGCAGTCAATGGGTTAAAGCTGTTTAGTTGTGAAGATTATAATGATTTTAAATTTTACTCATATTAGACTGTTATTTAGAAAACTATATAACGAAAAGGACAAACTTAATGAGTGGGGACTTTACCATCAAATTATGTCAAAAAGTTTTTTATTATAGAAGTTATTTCACTAGTAATGGAACTAAATAAATGAATCTGTTTATTGCCCACATTATGATCAGTTTAAGGTCATTTTCCCATTTTACACACACTTTTTAAAATATGAACGCCAGTTTTAAACAACTTAAGTCTTCAGTATTTTATCTATTATTATGAGATAATTATTTTTAAGAGATGATATAATTTTAAAATGGCGCTGGCTATTTTATCATTGTTTGTATTTAATCACAAAGCTACACAATGGGCTTTCTGTGCTCTGCCCACCACGGATATCGAAACTCGGTTTCTAGCTTTGTAAATCCGCAGCTAATACCGCTGTGCCATTGGGGGGCTTATTTTATCATATGAACTGTTTATGCTAAAGTGTGAGGGTTCTCGTGTGTGTGTGTCTCGAAGTGTTTAAACCTTTTATTTTATGATATAAATGTACAACATACAAAACGCAATCAATAAAAAAATCTACACTACATTTCCGTACATTCTATAAATGTATTGCAAATGAAATTACAAATTCCTTAGTAGAGCCAGTTGCATGGCTACCAATGGAAGCTACTTATCCATACAAAAACGCTTGAGCAAAAAAAAAAATCTAATTTAGCTCAAACAGTAGACGATATCTCATAAGGACTGAAAATAGAACAACTTGATGTTACTCAATTTGCATTGGTTTTATTAATATGTTATATGACTAAATTTACATTCGGCTTAGTTCTTAATTCACCACATGAAATTTTGTTTAGTGTAACTCAGTAATGATTCTTAGGTGAATTAGGAGCCAGAGGCAAAGTTAAAATACGCACAAGAAGTAGCTGCTTGTGAAACTAGGGCTGTATAGAAAAATGCCCCCCCCCCTCCAAAAAAAAATTGCCACTCCCAGACTCCGTAAATTGGGTTTATAACTAACATTTGGGCTATTTCGCCTTTTTAGAAAAAAATATACTATTTTTTAAAATAATTTCAATGGGCGACTCCCCATTACAAAAACACTTCAAAATACAATATAGTAGTATGGTAAAATATTATACTTCAAAAATATTTATGTTCAATTTTGAATAAATATGTATATAATATAAATACGGCATGATTTAGAAAAAAAAAATGGCCTTGCTCTCCATTCCCTTCTCTATTTCTTTTAGTCGGAACGGGAGAAATTTCGGGGGTTTATCTCCCACCTTCTAAGGTCTTGAGTCTAATCAATTATGATTTTACTAACTCATACGTACATTCTTTCAGTCCTTGGTCCATTTATTAGCAAGTACTCAACGTTGAAAACATTCGCATCTGGATAAAACCACATGACTTGGATAGAGGATTCAGGATTGATTCTTTTTGCAAACTGAATGTAGAAAACCAAACACCATTCTTTCTGCAAAATGGATGTGACCGGCGTCTTGAGAAAGGAATTCAATATTGAGTGAAAGAAGTAATAAATGGTCTAAACATTTATCGGCCTGCTCTCACATAAAACACAAAATTTGATTCTGCTGGTGCATAACACATACTCGAGTTAGTGATATGTCCCACCACAGCGTCAGTAGTGCTATTGCACAGTCAATTTCAAAAATATGTATGCCATGCATTACCAACATTTTTATGTCTGTCCCCAGTTTCGTTTCTTGAATGCTTTGTTAGCATATTTCCACTCCCCTATGAAAATTCCCTTTATGTTACTATTAGTTACGCGCGTGTTTCTCTGAATAGTCGTTGGCCGAGTAGTGGTAGTCTATCCGTAATTTTGGTTAATTGTGGAAGGGGGGGGGGGTGAGCTTCTTATCCCTCCTATACGTTTTATTCTTAGAGAAATGACTTGACTCAGTAAACATCCGTTAGAGGGTATATTTTTCTATATATATAATTCACTTAATCTTGTTAACAAGTGAAGTGCATACATCTTTTTGAAATTCTATATTCGTGACGCTATGTTCAAATTTCATACAGCTTACATTTTATATATCGGCATTAATCAATAATTCATATTTACAAGGTGTATAAGTGAAATAAGTGTAAATTCTTTATCGACAGTTTTCAGGAAGAGTAAGATTGTTTTTAGACGATGATAAAGCTTGCTATTATATGTAAACGGTTTTCCCTCTTTTATTTTGGACTATGGTATGGTATTGAACAATGTAGAAGCAATTTCAGAGAAAAATATTAGTTTCATCTGCAAACATTTTAAGTGAAGGAAAGCTTTAAATTTCATTTTAGAACACCTTAAAAGCGTCCAGCATCCAGGGACCCAATCGGTTATTTTTTCCACCAATGATGGAGTTAATTTTTTGACTGAACGTCGACTTATGAAGCTACCCTATGCTCCTGCTCCAACAGATTGTAGAGTGAAAGAAACTGATGTAAAACAAAGTTCAAAGACTGAAGCAGTTGATGCGGTTCTAGACTTTCCACAGGTGCCTGAAGATTGCTAGAGGTTACTGACGCTGGGTGTATACCAACTTAAACAGGCGGCACTATATACACACAATAATACTAATACGAGGGTAGAATGTAAGATATGTGGGTCGGCAACGACTCAGTTCTGCCATGTATCAAGAAAAGTGTACTCTATCTCTCTCTCTATGTAAATACAAAAAATTCGAAGGCTGGGCAAACTTCCTATCATACAGATCCTCGTCTTTTAAATGCTATCTGTTTCGAATACACCCAGAATTACAAATAAATGACAAAAAAAGATGACCTAGTTATGAAATGACAGATCTCTCAAATTGAAAATTCTTTGACTAAAGGCTGATTGAACGTTATTCATGGCCGTATTTGGTGGAAAGCAAGTTATAACAGGTAAATTTGTATATATATTTTTGGTGCTTTGTTTGTTTTTGAATTTCGCGCAAAGCTACACGAGAGCTATCTGTGCTAGCTGTCCCTAATTTAGCAGTGTAAGACTAGAGGGAAGGCAGCTAGTCATCACCACCCACTGCAAACTCTTGGGCTACTCTTTTACCAACGAATAGTGGGATTGACCGTCACATTATAACGCCCCCACGGCTGAAAGGGCGAGCACGTTTGGTGTGACGGGGATTCGAACCCGCGACCCTCATATTAGGAGTCGAGCACCCTAACCACCTGGCCATGCCGGGCTTTTTAGTGCTATTCCATCTTACTTTTCATTTAAGAGAAAACTTGTTAACTGCATGAATGATAAGGATTGGCTTTGAGTTTTTGTTCTTTTTTTTTTTGTTTTTTTTTTTTTAATTTTTTTTTTTTT
>NW_013667038.1:163982-169409 GCF_000517525.1 Limulus polyphemus
AAAAGCAAGGTGCATACACAGAGATTCCCTAGTCTACTTTTAAGTATAAATTTTAATATAATGTCCTACAGATGACCCTGAGGTTTAAAAACATCATAATCAGATATAATTTGAACTCTATCTCGAGTTTCAGTACAGCCAGCATTTGAGGTATTTCTAAACTTAATAAAGTTCACCTCACTTTGGCCAACGTACCTGAAGAAGGCACAAATGCTAATGATAAGACACAATATAACAGCTACCACTGCAACAACACAAATAGACATATGGAAGGCTAAGGTATTGCGAGTACTCTGAGTAAGCCTTTCGATAGTTGATACCAATGTTGTGTTTAAGACTTCTTTGGTTAAGAGCAACATTGCTAATTCTTCTGTCACACTATCAAGGTAGGCCTTTGATAGTTCTTTTCTTCCTCGCAGTTGTCCCCCTACAAAGATGTCTTCAGCCACTAACTCCATAACCTGATATACACTAGGCTCCTGTTGATGAAGTTCCACCCACTTGGCTCTTGCCCTTGGAAGGAAGTGGAAGGACATGCTCAGGAGTTGAGTACTGCCTGCTCGTAATGCCAAATATTCAGTTTTGTTGAAAGGCAAATCTGACTTCATATAAATTATGCCTAACCCTAGCTCTCCAAATCTTTGAGACATTCCCTGGATGAAAAGAGTGTATGACAGACTGGGCACTGGTAATTTATTTTTGTTATCTAGTGTGAAACACTGGTTCAAGAGCATGCTGCTTACACTTTGATAAAATTTCACAAGTTCATAAGGATTGGATTCTGATGTCAAAGTACTTCTAAACTTCTTCAATTTTACTTGTACCTGATCAAGCAACTGGGACACAGAAACAACCACGTAGTCAGTACTTCTTTCTTGAACATTTCTTAATACATTGTCAGTTATCTTCCAAGTAACATCATGCAAGTCCTTCTTACTTTCTCGTTCTTTGGAGCCTTGTGATAACAGCAAATTTACAGTAGACACTATTCAGATAACATTACAGTCAGTTGGAGAAATAAAGGATGTTTCAGGTTATGTTTCAAAATAAATATTTTGCCTTTTAAAATATAACTTTTAAAAGTAGTTTAAAAAAAACAAAAAAAACACACTAACAACTTACATAAAGGAGGGGGGGGAGAAGAAGAGGAAAAATAGTTCACAGTTTGTATTATGAAAAAAAAATGTTATCAAATATTGATGTAAATTTTTCCAAAAGGATAAGTCTTTTCTACATAATAGTCATTTACCTAATTCACGTCCAAGTGCAAAGGAAATTTTTCCAATATCTTCATGTATAATAAATAAACCGTTAGTCTGTTTTGCAATTCCTTCTTCCTAAAAAGTAATAATAAATGTATTATTTTCAAATATTTACTTATGAACTAGCAAGACAAAAAAAAAAAAAAAACAAAAAAAAAAAATAACACACAGTTTAGTTATTTGTAGCAACTTTAATAATAAGAACAAGGTTTTAAAATGTATATAAAAATAATAATTACAAAAACTAAGGTTTATAATAATAATATTTATAAAATAAAAATACATTAAGCAGTGCTTTAGATAAGCTTTGACATAATAAACATGTTACTTTTGTAAAAGAACTTATAATCCTGAAAATGAAATTTTGCACAAGTTTGAGTTTCAGTGACTTCTCTTGTTGTCTAACACATGACATTTTGATTTTCAGTTGAACGGTAACCATGAACTATAAGTAATTGCTAGCTGGTAATCAGAGTATAACTTACCAATTTATGGTGAGAATTATTTACCGTGCTTTTAATTATATATTTTCTTGCTACCATAGATGGCTTTAACTGTACCACTTTAAGATGGTCTCATTGACCACTTGTTCATCGTTAACATTAATATACTAATATTCTCCCGCCCTTAGGAATTAAAGATGAAACTCAATTGATGCACACAAATTGACAATTTTAACAGTACACCAAGTCTTTATTTTCAATAATATATCTAAAATAAAATTGCCAGACACAAAGCTTTAGCCAGAGATAAAAATAATTAATTAACATGTTCAACTTAAAATAGAACATACTTTAAGGGTTTGAGACACCAAGACACCTGCTAAAACTGCTGTCCAAATCACAAGAAACCCAAGAGCCAAAGAAATGAAGGCAAGTGATCGCTGTGAATAATCCAGTTTCTTTATGGCCATAGTGTTACTATTGAGAGAGAAGAAAGAAGTAAATAATGTAGATGCATGTATACGAAAGCCTAAATCTACAACATTAAAATTAATACTAGACTGTTAGGTCTTACATTAGTGTTTGTAATAAGAATAGTAGTATTAGGTTATGGGATACCAGTTATTAAATGTTAGATCCCAATAAAGAATTAATGACAAGTATTACCTTAATTTAATACATTACCAAGTTATTTAAGTTGACAATTAGTTACGTACATCTTAAAACATGGTGTACATTTTATTAGTTAATAATTGGGCTTTGGCATTAGATTCATGTACAATTTAATTTATAAACTGAAATAAATTTAACTGAAATTATACAATTAATGAGCAAGCAGACTGGTTATAGAGAGTAAAAAATTATCAACATTTAACAACAAGAGGGCCAATGGTAACCTGACTGTCCCATCAACAGATGATGCAATGACATCATCAATTCCCTTAACAATCTTCAATTACATCAATCAGATGTCCAACACTTTCAGAATTTTTTTTTTTTTTAATCTATTCTTGTATGATAACCTATCCCAGGTATCATTATAGTACCAGTACTTTGAACCCTCTTTGATAATCCAATGTTTTCATTATAGTGTGAACATCTTCTCCAAGTAGACAGAGCATGATTATAATTACTCTCAGTACAAGATATTACAAGTATATAATAGGCACAATACATTCTTCACCTAGTCCCTTAAAAATTTAAGCATTAGGAGAATATACACAACAAATTGTTTTCCCAAATTATACTGTATTCACCATATCCATTGCCAACAACTGCTTTTGTTGGATTTTAGTTGACTTGAATAGCTCTGGATTGAATGAAACAACTCATTGGTAATTGATGTGGCAAATATAGTGTGGTAGAAATACTATTATTATTATAAACACTCTTCCAATTCTTGAAACATTACAGTCTTTAAAAATATAACAGGCCAAATACTGTCTAATGACAAATAACTGAATTCAATGTCAAGGACTAAGAAGCCCAAGACTGAACACAATACTCCAAGAAATGTTAAATAGTGACCCACACAAAATTTATTATCTCTTCAGGTTTATGTTAAATGTTTCTGTAGTTAAAATCTTATTTGTCTTAACAGTAGTAACAGAACACTACTTGGATAGCTCACAAGACTGACAAATAAGATGCAAAGATCTTTTTCTTCTGAAACACCGTTAAGGATATTTCTATTAAAATTATATTTAAATTATGATAACATACATGCATTACCACATTACCTTCTATCTATTATTATTAAAGCCCATTTATTCACTAAAAACTCACTAAATAATACAGATTCTTTTGTAAAGAAGTAGCATCTTTACAGCCAGCAACAATAAAGACCTTAATATTATCAGCTAATTTAAGAAATTTATTGACCATCTCCCTTAACGTAAAAAGCACAAGTTCTAACAATGAGCCCCGAGGTACTGCACTTGTAACATTCATCCAGTTTAACTGGATATATCCAGTGCTAACAATGCCATGCTTTATTCCATCCAGCCACTTTTCTATCCAAGGAGTCAACTTATCCCCCACACCTTCGTAGCTGAATTAAGAAACCTTTTTTTATTTGGTATCTTATCAAATACGTTTTAAAAATCTAGATATATCAAATCAATACTCCTTACACAAGTAATAGCATTTTCAATGAATGTCAAAATATTATCAGACAAGATTTTTCCCTAGTAAAGCAATGTTGACTATCCAAAATTTTAAACATTTTAAAATAACTTTGCAAAGTATATTTTAGTTTTACCAAACACTTCCCAATCATTTATGCAAGACTAACAAGCTTATAATTACCCAGAAATATTTTATTACCTCTTACCTCCCTTAAAAGAAAAAAAAAAACATTATCCAACTTTTAATCCCTTGCACCTTCCCATTTTTCAAATATTCACAAAATAGTAGCAAGTGGTTCACGTATCCAATCCTCAACCTCCTAAAAACCTAGTATTTCAAAAGAAATACTAACTTTCTCAAAAGATTTATCATTATTTAAGTTTCATAATCTTTTCATTAACAATCTCAAATTTAATGTGATCATCCTGTTTCCATCTAACAACTGTTTTGAATGAGGAATAGGCCAAATCTTTTGTTAGTAAAAAATTGAAGAAAAATATAATTTAATAATCCATCCACCTTAATTATTAGAAATACACGAGTCTCCTTTAAAAATCTTCAAAAACGCCCAACTTTTATTCTAAAATCTTGCTTACAGTTAGAATATTTAAAGAAATTCTTACTGTTAATCTTTACATTTGTAGCCAGCCTTTTCTTCAAATACCCTTAATTTCCTTATAATATCCTGTTTGGACAACTCTTATCTTCCCAGTATCCCATCGTAGAAGTCAATAAAAGAAAGAAAGAAGACAATAAATGTACATTTGGGATAAAAAAAAAAAAAAAAAAAAAGCTTTGAAAAGTGAGGGGGGCGAAGAGAATAAGACCGGAATTGTTACTTATACTATAGCCTAGGATACGATAGTGCGTTGACAGTTAAGTTAATGGTACCAGGAGCATTCTTTTTTTGGTGGTGCATGAAGTAATGAATAGTGTTGAAAATTGTATCAGAAGAGATTGAACTCAACTTCTTGACTTACGAAGTTACGTATAAATATAATAATATAATTAATTCACAAACACAAATGAAATTATAAATACTTCAATTACCCAAAATGTTGAATCTTAAAACGCGAAATTTAGCGAGAATGAAAATTTAACTTAAAAACGTTACTATAAGAACATTTTAGATAGATGTATTTTAAAAAATTAAAACAATACCTCAAGCTTTACAGCATATTGAACTGACTTCAACCTTACTACCAATCACATTTTATAGTACAGCAGCCTAATGTGGAATCGACTAAAAGTAAAAAATCCTAATCCACATGGCATAACCCATCCGCGTACACCAGCCTTACCCTTTTAGGTTTGACAAGCTTATTTCGTGGCTGAGGTGTTCGTATAATATGGCACGTATATTGGAGAAACAAAAAAGTTTCTGACACCGTATGTTATTAAATATTAAATAATAGAAACATGTGCACGTGTGTATATATATATATATAAAGATAGATAACTATATATCTAACAAATAAAAACATTACTAATAATAACTGAATGCACTTTTGAAATAATAATAGTGTGTGTGTATATATATATAAGATTGATAATAATGTTACGCCTCCGTTCGTTAGTTAATTTCCGTAAATTCT
>NW_013667038.1:169889-176528 GCF_000517525.1 Limulus polyphemus
CACTTAATTTCAACAGTCGCTCTATAACAAACGCTATAACTCATGTCTCACGGGGCCAACAATATTCTGTCCGCATACATTCAATTACTCATTACCTGACTGCAGTTGTTCCGTTACGTTGTGACCATCTTATATATACCAGACTACCCCCAATCTAGTATTCTCCCGATAATTCACGAAGGTTCGAGAAGGACGTGGCGTGATACTAGTCACGTGATGCAACAGTAATATATATTATAACAAGCAAAAGAGCGGAAACACAGCTATATATTTTTTAGATAAAAGCACTGTTTCAATTGTTTCACATTTCAAAGCTTAGTCTTGAACAACATCCTTTAAGTTTTCAAAATTACAATAGCACGTAAAGCTACTGCTGGGAGCATGCGCGCTGGAGTTTCTAGAAGGATCATGACTTTTCCTGGCAACTCTAGTCTTTTCCAGGCGCACTCTTTTTTGGTATATAAGCCCGGCAAATAAAGCGGAGATATAACTGCATAGATAGAAAGATTGAAGATAGTGATAATCGAGTCAAGTGGTAAGTAAAGTGTGTGAATCCCTGTGAATTATAGCGTGTTTTTATAAAAGTAGTTAAGTTAAACTGACTGTGGAAATTCTGTGTATTGCAAAGTTGTATTGAGAAAGAATAAACTAGTTTTATTTAAGAAAGGACTTGTATCGCTGAAGTTCCTCGGAAATAATTTATACCGGAAATTAACAAACGACCAGATACGCAGCACTACTATATGGTATACACACAACACAGATATATATACAAATAAATTTCACATTTTCATTAAAATGATATGATGTATAAAAATATAACACCTTCCACGGTATTAATGAGCAAAGTAAATAAATTTCTCAAACATAAAGGATTTAATTGATAAAGACTTTCAAAAATATAAATACAGTAGTACGTTCATCAAGATGTCATTGACACTAGAATTTTAGTTACTGCATTAATATTTTGAATCCATTAAATTATAAATGTTGATGTCGGTTCCAATGATCCTATAAAAACTAAAAACATTTTACATTCCACGTTCAGTCTCCAAACTTGCATACAAATTTAACGTTTATATTACTATACAATATCTTTTTTTCAATGGAATATATTAGTATTTTATTTCAATTTGTTTGTTATTAAGCACAAAGCTACATAATGCGCTATCTGAGTTGTGCCCACCACTGATATTGAATTCTGAATTTTTACGTAATAAACACTCGAGCTTACCATTTAATCGCTGGGGGTCATATTTCAGAGTTGATATTGTGTACGACAATATGACGTAGTTCGAGACATCTATCCCACTGCCTAAAACAATAATGTTTGTAAACACGTATGTTATCTTGAATAAAATCAGAAATCTTATATGGATATTAGAAAAGCTACACAATGGACTATCTATGCAGTTCTCATAACGGGTATCGAAAACCGGTTTTTAGCGTTATAAGTCCTTAGACTCACCACTGAGTCACAAGGGAGGGAGGGGGTTCTTTCACGAATTGTCTATGGCATGAACTGCACACACACACTGTTTTGGAATGTACAACTAAGGAGAAAACTCTTTCTGTTTCGTGTGTCTAAAGAGTTCCTTACACCAAAGTTGCTTTTTTCTTTCTTATAGATTTGATGTCTTGTTCATGCTTTACCTGATAATTGAATGATATAAATTTGAATTATATATCACATGTCATCTTATATGCTAAATAAATATCCACTAAAACGAGAGGTTGCATAAGATAATTTTAAATTTAATTTAAGAATGTTTCATAGAAGTTTGACATAGTAGCTGTGTGGTATATAAATTTACCATGTTTTTATCTTCCTATTTTGAAATAGTATTAGCCTAGATTTATCATTAATTTTTGCATTTTTCACATAATATTTGGTCAAGAAAATTTAGTTACCTTATTCCTTGTCATTTTATTGGGGTTACACCTATTTTACCCGTGAGTGAAATGGCTGTAATGCTGTACGTTGTGCAAGAATGTAGTGTCCTTCAGTGGTAGGTTTCGAGGTTAAAGCCTCACCTATGCTTGAATGTAAACAATCAATCACATGGGTAGCAATAGCCTCTAAATATATCGGACGTTGTATGCGAAGTAAAGAATGCTGAGTTCAAACAGTTTGATAAATGATTTGGGCCTGATCAGTTGAAGATGACTTATCCAGTAAAAGCAAGTACATACACATCTGTGCCTTTGAGAAGTAATGAAGTAATGTACAGCCTCTTTCTTTTTCAGACTCATTAATTGAAGGATTCAGTACTACTTCATAATAAATATCTTGTCGAATTTCCTGATAAGAAAACCTGTCCACTGCTGTAAAATTATCTCAGTTTTAACTTAAAATACCGCAACTACTCGTGATAACCATAGGAGTTTGTATTCTTTATGATCACCCAAGTAAAACTAATATCCATTGAATACTCAGTTTATAATTTATTAGATGAAGAAATTTTACTTATACAGTAATTCATGTGACATTATTATATAGACTGTTTCACTGGCCGATTACAGAAATGGCTTGAGATATAACTAAAATTCATTGGTCACAATACACTAGTTTCTCAAAGAGCGTTGTGTATGACCACTCCACACATTCTTTATCTCTTAAACAAACCAAGTCACTGGTAAGAATTTCATCGAACTACTGATACAGTTTTGGGGCTTTACAATTATAAGTTAGTAATAGAGCTGCCTTTATCATGTCCTTAATGTTAGGGTGTGAAAAATCGTGAAATAAGAAAGGGAGAATTGTCATAGCTGGAACGTCTGCCAATTCTTTTATTGAAGTAAAGGTTACGTATGATTATGGTTAAAAGCTTGTATCACGTTGGCTCTGTGCCTCTGTCCACTCTCTAAAGAAGGGAATCCCAACTCGAGGAGTGATATAGATACTTGTTCAATATAAATTAGGGGTTTCCACCCTTACGTCAGTGCCGTATGCAGCATATGATTATTTATACTGCATGAACACTTTATCTAATTTCAAAAAAACGGTAGCTCAGAATTCTACTTGTCGTTGTGCTGTATGGATGTTGTAGGAAAATATTCCGCTGCTCCAGAAACTGGTAAGAGACAACAGAAAGCTGTAAGTTGACGGGTATATGTACTAGTAGATACTTTTAAATATATTTATCAGATATCAGTGTACCTGAATACCACAAGGTCAGTTTTGAAATATAACTCATTTACCTGATTTGATCACTGATCTTATTTAGAGTGCAGACGTAACTTGATTTGCCTTATTTTTCTTTTTTGCAACCAAAAGACTGGTAATATCAGCTGTTCATTTTTTCAAATTTAAATAGAGTTACATATAATCTAGATGCTAATATATATAAATAAAAATGCTGCACGATCATAGAATAAATAATGGTCAAACTCACATTAATCATCTTATTATGTATAATATTAGAATTGACACAACTGCATTTTCAACCTTCCTCCGGTGGGACAGCGGTAAGTTTACAGACTTACAACTCTAACATCCAGGGTTTAATTCTTCACGGTGGACACAGCAAATAACCCATTGTGGCTTTACTCTAACACAAACAGACATTTCGTACCTTTTTCTGCTGGTAAAGTATAGCTGTTATTCACATAGATTTTTTTTTACTCTTTTTCAATTTTAAACGAATAACATAAAAACCAAATTAGTTTTTAGTGATAATTGTAAACCTTTAAAATAAATCATGCAAAATGATCCCATATTTCTAAATTTGGTATAGCAGAATCCACCTTATCTTTAGTCATGATAGAGACCTTAATTAAGTTTCCATTTTCTGTAAAGTTGTTTCTAGATTTCACACTGAAATATTTCTATTTTATATATATTTTTTGCCGCATGGATTCTCATCTAAGTTTATGGTGTAAAGTGAAAATTCACATTGATTTTTTTTTTTTTTAGTTTGATTATGTTATCTGGTGATACTCACTAAGGAAAGGATTTCTCTGATTTCCAAAGATCTGGAGTCACTTTTAATATGGTATATTAATGATTCTTGATTTTAACAATAATGTTTTTATAATTCTAATTTATTCAGTCGATCAGTATTATTGAGGGTTCGAATCCGCATCCTACCAAACATGCTCGCCCTTTCAGCCGTGGGGGCGTTATAATGTGACGGTCAATCCCACTATTCGTTTGTAAAAGAGTAGCCCAAGAGTTGGCGGTGGGTGGTGATGACTAGCTGCCTTCCCTCTAGTCTTACACTGCTAAATTAGGGACGGCTAGCGCAGATAGCCCTCGTGTAGCTTTGCGCGAAATTCCAAAACAAATTCCAAAACAAGTATTATTGAAATAGTAGTTTTTATGGTGATTTTCTTTGGAAAAGTTAGCTTGAATTAATAAATTAGAATAAATTAGAAATAGAATCCAGATTCTAACAAATTGAAAGATTATAAGAAGAAGTTGTGTCTAATTCAGAAGAATAAATATATATTTGTTGCATTTGAAGTTCAAATTTATATAAGTTTTTAAATTAAAAATTACTGTTAACTGAATATTATTCGGTGGTAATAAACAATTTTTGTAATATCTCAAAAGTAATGAAGAAGAGAAAGAAATGGACCATATTTGAAATCGGTATGTGCTTATGAAACACAAAAGCGTAAATACGTATATAAAGTACGTTACAAAATTCAATCAACGTCACTGGCTTCACAAGTTACAATGATCCTTGCTGAAGTGAGCAGCAAAAAATGTCAACAAAACAGGTATGTCTACTTATTATTAGGATCATAAGTTGCTTTGTATTTCTTCTATGTTATATATAATAACAAAAATTTAGAGTTGATTAACCTTGTAAGTTATATTATTGTAAAGTTATTCCTGTTCTTTCTTCAAAAGACAAACGAACATTTTTTTCTCAAAAAAGAAACAGAATGATAAAAAAAGAAGAAATATTTAATTTTGAACAGTCTTTCTTGGTCATGTACAAATCTACAAAAAAAATTATTTTCACGATTGCTTCTTAAAATTAAACGTATATCTTGGAATTTTAACATGCAATTCTTACATGCTACATTATTGAACGTATTCAAAATTCGACAAAGAACTTTTTTACATTAATGTTGTATTATGACGATGTAAAGTTTGTCTCTTGTGTCTTTTAGGAAAGATGTACCTTCTAAACGTAAGCAATTCTTTATACCAAGAAAAGCAACATACACAGGAGCTAGAAAATATAAAAACACGATATTTGAAGAACTAAAAATCTCTTGTATAACAATGTTGTTAGATATTTGGTACACGTTGTAGATAAAATTTGCACTCTGCTCTCTCCTGAACCTAAAGACACATAAAACGTGTTTGCCTACTATTCATAGTCATGAGTCATCGACCTTCCTTGGATAGTGATATCTGAAACTTATTTACCTGCCATTCTCAGCTAGTTTTAGAATTGAATTTGCTATCCAATATCAGTATTACAATACGTTTTATATTGTGGGATGGATGTTGACCTCAAGAATGCCATAATTCCACATGCTGCTAGTTTATTTATACTAAATGGCGTCTTTTTTTTTTCTCGTAAAATTATGGAGTATTTGGAAAATTAATAAAAATGTAAATTAAATTTACAAAAATGTCGGTAGAGAAGTTTGGTTGTTGTTAACCACAAATCTACACAGTGGGTTCTCTGTACTCTGTCCATGACGGGTATCGAACCCCAATTTTAACGTCGTAAGACCTCAGGCTTACCATTAAGCCACTGGGGAGCGTGTGGAAAGGAAACTTATTGTTTGGTTTGGTTTGAATTTCGTGCAAAGTTACATAAGGGTTATCTAGGAAGGCAGCTAGCCAAGACCATCCACCGCCAACTCTTGGGCTACTCTTTTACCGAACAATAGTGGAAGGAAACTGAAATTCATTAGTTGTATATTTATTGTCATTGGAGACTGGTTTAGTAAATTTTATGATTATCTAAGATATATATATTTTAACCTTGCTGTAAATCTTGGTTCAGGCTGGTACTTTTAAATAAAACTGTTATAATTTAACCCAAGTAGAAGGTTTGTTACAAGCTGTGTGTTTCAAGATTCTTTATCACTACTGTATTTTTCTCTGTTTTATTTTGCTGCACATGCTATAAATCTAATCATTTGCCATAAACGATTACAAATTTTTATATGAAAAAGAAACTAATATTTTTTCACGCGATTTGTTATTAGAATAAAAGAGGAGTTGTTAATACACTAGTACTTTTGCGTATATTTTACAAAAGATTCTTTGTTCATCATGACCAGGGGTCACCAAACTACGGCTCGCGTGCCGGATCCGGCCCGCCGCTGCACTGTGCCACAAATGAGCTAAAATATAATTATTTATATGGAAATATCATAGATTGTAGATAAACTTACTATGTAGAAAAAATTAAAATAAGTGTAAGTAAAAATGTCCAAATTTGTCCAATCTGATTTTTGCATCTGACAGTAATATAAGTTTGTAGGAAAATCAGTGAAATAAAAAATTCGGCAACTTTTTGCGACTTTGGATATCGGAGCGCTTTTTGGGTAAGTACCTGCAATGAGAGTTCATTCCTGCAGTCGCCTCTGCGTGCATTGTTGTAAGACGCTACAATGCTTACAGGCAGTTGATACAAGTAGTGCGACGAGTGTGCGCGTGGTTAC
>NW_013667038.1:177487-209113 GCF_000517525.1 Limulus polyphemus
CGCGCTCGTCATTCTCTCAGTTATCTGGCCCGTTGTGAAAAGTTTGGTGACCCCTGATCATGACTATCAAATTGTGTGATTTCAGAATACCAAAGCTAAAGAACAATGTAATTGGTTATTCACCGCACTGACGCGAGATCTTTTTGTTTGTGTGTTGTATTTTATTTCTCTGTAGATGCCAATCTTGAATCACAATATATGTCTATGCATGAAAGCTTTTAGTTCATGCCTTTGTTTCTTTCTCTCGTTAAAAGTTAATATGCTAAAAACAACATACATAGTAAATACGTGCTTAAAGGTAGGTAGTTGTTACAATGTTTTTGATATTACTATTTGGTTGGTTCTTTGATTCAAATATATAGCACGTGTGGTTTATCTAAAAATTGTCATCCCTATCCATTCTGGATGACGCTGGGCAGCATCAAGTCAAGTTCTTTGGCACACACGAGCAGTGTGTTTGATAATTATATGGTCTAGCCTCAGATCTCGATAGATTTTTTTTTCTCCTTTTGAATTATCTGACTCAAGAACTTGTTCAGTGTTTCTAGATAAAGTGTAACTCTTTTAGCGTTTATCATGTACAAAATATTCATTTGAAGAACATAGCTTGAAATGGAGCCCATCTTCTCGCCTTTTGGAGGATTCATTTGACGTGGAAAGTTCTTTACAGCCTACTTTTCTACTACCACCAATACCTTCGCACTACATACTACTGTTACGACAGCGGGGGTCACGTTGCCCAAGGAAGAATTTTATTTCCTGAACAAATAAACCCTAGTTCATCGTTGAATACTAAAATGTGCTTATTATCTAAAATGTCCGGGTTATCGTCAGTTCCTACTGGACTACTTGCTAGTATTCTTCTAACAAGAATTATTTAAAGCTCATTTCTACAGGACTAACTCGTATTCTTCTCTCAGGAACTACTGAACTTATAGTTTCTATAAGACCATCTTGTGTTCTTCTCACGGGAACTGTTTAAATCTGTGTTCTTCTCACATGAACTTTAGTTATTTCAGAGCAGTGGTTCTTAAACTTTTTTTTTTTTTTGCTCCATGTCCCACCTCGACACCTCAAAAAAAAATGTGATGCCATGTTAATATAAAAACAAATTTGGTGTTGAAAAGATATAATAATATAATGTAAAATTTAGAAATTTACCAAAATTTCACACCCAAAAGAAAAAAATTTTCTTATTATAGCATTTTCAAATTGCCGCCCTGTGGGGCTTGAGCCCCACGTTCAGAATCACTGTTTTAGAGCAAAGGCACATTGGATTATCCGCCGTGTTCACCGCGGGAATCTAACCCCGGATTTTAGCGTTGTAAGTCCGGGAGAAGAACCGTTTGAGTTCGCTTTTACAGGACTAGCAAGTGTTATTCTTGTGACGTTCTGTTCAAAACCAATATATTTTTTCATTGTGGATAATAATAAAACACACATAAGTGGCACAGAAACTACCAGCAAAACAATATGAAATAGTCTAACTTCTTGAAAATTATAACCTTGAATGCTATATAAAAATAATTGCCACTGTGTACGAATGCTTTGAAAAGCAAAATTTTTATTATGATATGGAAATCATATCCCTTCACCCTACAATACCTATGGTACACTTTGTTTCATAAGTGGCGGAATCAGGGGTGGAGAGAAATGGGGGCACATTCCCTCGACTTTTGACCAAGTAGTAAAGTATTCATTTGAATGAGGAATTGAAATTAGTGTATAATTACCAGGGAAAGTCGCTGTTTCAACATAGCAAACAAGATGCCCCACCACCGCCCAGTTCAAATTTGTTCCACCTACTGTGCTTTGTTGTTTCTCTATTACTGTGATGTAACGAAAAAGCATATCCATGTGTCACGTGCTAGTAGGTTAAAATATATTGGACTAGAGTATTTGTGTGTGTTTGGGATTCCTGAAAAATTAGTCATTGTAACAAATTACAGGTCATTTTCATTATATATATGCATTACCTATATATTTTTTTAAGAAGATATATCTATCCACCAGAGGTCCTGAAGGTGAATCACTTGTCCTAGTTAGTCAAGAAAAATGTAATCCTATAGAACAGCCATCCAACATTTTTAGCTTTTTTTGTTGTTGTTGTTTAGTGTGCATATATAATCATTCTCTAATGAAGTCTTTATTGTAAACTAGCATCACCTCCCAAGTTTTTAATATAAATTAGTTTTTCTTTTAAAGTATACTTTAAAAAGGAATTCAATATGATTACATTATAATGTTTGAAGAGTACAGTTTACAGAGAAACCTGTTTTATAAAGTGTTTTATATTCATACCTCATTCACAGGTAGTTTAAGAAAAAAGGGAAGATCTTTAGCCAATGGACAACCAGTATGTTTTTGATAACAAATTGTTCAAAAGTTATATTAGTATTGGTTCTTGTGGATCAGAGGCCCAGGTAAAACTTTTGGTTTTATGTAATGGCATATTAATGGGTTTTTACTTGTTCAAAATGTATGTTACACTGCAGTTTGATTTGTTTTGAATTTCGCACAAAGCTACACGAGGGCTATCTGTGCTCTGCCCATCACGGATATCGAAACCCGGTTTCTAGTGTTGTAAGTCCGCAGACATGCCACTGTGCCACTGAGGGGCTTTAGCAGTGATAGACTAGAGGGAAGGTAGCTAGTCAACGCCATCCACCGTCACCTCTTGGACTACTCTCTAATCAACGAATAGTGGGATTGACCGTCACGTTATAACGCCTCCACGACTGAAAAAGCGAGTACGTTCGATGGCTGGAATTCGAACCCGCGACCTTGAAATTGCAAGTCGAGCGCCCCCTATCTACCAGGTCATATTATATTCCAATACCTGTTATCTTGTGTATCGCATGGTGCTATTTTTTAAAATAGCAATATAGTTTTATAGGTCAGCAAACAGTTTTTCATTAATTAGAGATTCTGTTTAGTAACTACAGAACTAATTATTCTATTTTTGAAAATTGTTAACTGAGTTAGAAAATTCTATGTTCAACTTTTTTATTCTAAATGTTTATGTTATATAAAGTTAAGAAAACAAAATAAATCCCCCTTCCACAAAAACACTTGATTATTAAATTTATTGTTTAAGAGAACATTATTGATGGGTCTGTCATGGCCAGGTGGTTAGAGGGCTCGACTCACAATTTGCAGGTTGCAGGTTCGAATCCCCGTTCCTCCAAATATGTTCGCCCTTTCAGCAGTGAGGGCGTTCTAATGTGACTGAACGTTGGTAGAAGAGTAGCCCAAGAGTTGGCGGTGAGTGGTGATGATTAGCTGCTTTCCATCTAATCTTTCACTACTAAGTTGTTGACAGCTAGCCCACGTATAGTTCTGCGCGAAATTCAAAACAAACCAAACATTTATGAAATTCATGAAACCACCCAGAAAAAAAATTTCAGTACAAAAATGGTAGTATCTATTAGATTTGAAGTTTTGAGAATTTTTAACATTTTATTATGTAGAAGTTTTTTATTATAACGAAAAATGGCTCATCATGCATATGGGTATCAAATTACAAGCATATGATATCATGCTCAAGTCTACATCCATAAATGTGGTGTTAACTATTTAGTACTTACCACAGTCGTTTGATTTTAGACATTTTTTTCTGAACCGATTATTGTCCCTTGGTTCAGAACTTCCTCCTGATAGGCTTGTGATAAGTTTATAGATTTACAAGGCAAAACTCCGGGGCTCATTGTATATCTTTGCATTAAAGAGGATAACAAAGGTTGTTGGTCTAGAACATGCCACGTTGCAGACGTTTTTAATAATGCGTAATTACATGTTCCAAATTTAAAGAGCAATGTTATTTTTATTCACAATTTTTGTACACTTTATTACTTGGTCACGATTTGTTCTAAAACATTAATTAAAAATCCCGCCAAGGCATGACGTTCAAAAACTGTAACTGTCTAATTTTAGAAGGTTTATTTATTCTCAAAATTAATGTTAAAAATAAATGTATTCAAACAACGAAGAAACGTATCTGTCATTTTTCTTATTTAAACAAAACTGCTTCTAAATAATCCTATAAGACATTAAAATAAAAGAAGTAATAGTTTTGTATAATAAATAAAAGTAGTGTTTCGTTCAACTGGTTGGAGAGTTTATACAGTTGCATTTAATTACTTGTATAGAAAACGAGTTATATGTATGCAGCACTGAATCGTGTGTCAGATTCTGAGATGATGACATCATTCGTTATTGCAAACTCAAAATACAGCTAATCTCTTCTCTACAAATATTTCGTGACACTATGTTTCAGCAGCCTGGAGTTGGTTGGTTTTAGTCATTTCAAAACATAACCGATTAGAACCGGTTTAACAAGTAGTCCTTACTTTGTTGGATTAGAGCGGGAAAACTGGGTTAGAGTAAAATAAGATGGTCAATTGGGTCACCCGAAAACAGTTTCAAGATTCTTATGTAGACTACAAAATAAGTACTTTAACACTGTAGATCACCTCCTCTCCCCTCCTCCTATTCCAGTTTAAAATAAAACAAGTACTATAGATGGCGCTAGCTTATCTTTAGCATCTCGTGAAATTCAGTAACCAGTAACTTGAATCGTAACATAACTGACACAGGTAAATTAGTAGCAAACAGAAAAATCTGTAACAGTTTAATATGGTTTATTTTGAATTTCGCGCAAAGCTACACGAGGGCTATCTGCACTAGCTATCCCTAATTTAGCAGTGTAAGACTAGAGAGAAGGCAGCTAGTCATCAACCATCGCCAATTCTTGGGCTACCCTTTTACCAACGAATAGTGGGATTAACCCTAACTTTATAACGCTTCCACGGCTGAAAGGACGACCATGTAATCTATAACAGAACATTAGTCTGAAAAATTAATACGTTGCTATGTTAATATCATTGAAAGTATATTGAAATAAATAAAACAAGCAAGATTTGTACGATTATATTAAACCATAATTTTATAGGTCTCAGGAGAATAGACTACAACATTTTAATGTAAAAATATTATATAATACGTAATACGTCTGAATATGATTGTTAATCAGTAACATATGAAAACCTGAAATTATCCAAGAAAAAGCAGCTTGTAATTCCTGATCCCAAGAACAAACAATGCCGAGTCTACTGCTTAGTTTAAATGGTCCAGCACAAGACGTTGTAGGACACCTGGAGTCTAATCAACAGCACTAGGAAGCATTGTCGTAGAGTTGCATCAGTGAGTAGAAAATCGAGCCATCTATTGGACAGAATTCGAGCGTAATATATGTGTTCCCATCGAAAACTAAGCTGCATATCTTGATGAGTTGTAATGCTTACGTGGCAAAGAGTACTCCAGCATGTTAGCAGCAGACTGGGAGGAAATCTTCGTTGGTAAGTTTGTGGAGGGATTCCCTAGTGAGTCTATACAACATGACGTTAAAGATGTTATGTTTCTATGGAACCAGAATTATAAATAGCTATTTCATCCAAATTTCTGGAACAAAAAAAAACCTGTACTAGTAGCTGCAGTAACTATTCTGGAGACACATTATCCAACTGTGTCAATCCAGTGTTACAGAAGATCAAAAAAGATGGCGCAACATCCACATACACCATATAGTGACGCGATTCAGCCAGAGTGGTAAAGATATCTCGAACTTGCCATGACAGCTGAGCCAATAATATAAATGAAGATGCAGAATTATCCATGGAATGATGTACAAAATAGCTGTGGACAGTTTGGTCATTTCTGGAGTAACTGTACTTTTTCTGTGTCTGCACAGGAGCTCAAATGCTCTCAGAATAGGTTGAACAATCAACAACGTGTTTGAGATAGAAAACAGGGCGGCAAACACTGTTAAGGCTGCTAACTTAAACTAGCAAGTCTTACTAGATTAGGTCTGGCCTCTGATCTTGGAGAAAATAGCCACCTGTCTGTTTCTGGGTGTGATGGTTAGAGGAATGTGCAAAGGACCGATTACAGTTTTGTATGTGCCTGTAAAATAACACAGATGCGAGAAAACGTTTTCAGTTAATTCATATTTGGCTAAAATTCTTGATTTCATAGTGTATCAGTCACTATCATGTAAACCACCACTGCAGCCAGTAACTACAGACGTTTTCTTTGCAAATAGTGATCAGTGAATGTAGAAACGCGATTCTGTATGACTGTTGGTAGCATTAATAAATGTGCAAGAAACGTAATAGCAAACATCAGTTCAAGCATCATTATTTTATGTTTAGATTTCCTACAGATGTTATCTGCTACTACAGCCTATATCTCAGATGAACTGCAGCTCTGTGATGAAACCATAAAATGCTGACCAAAATATGCATAAGAGCCATAACCTGCATTAGTGTATGTAGATAATGTTGTTGCAATTCTGTCTAATACACAAGTAATGTTACACAGTAAACTAAGAAAACAGTCTAATGTAGGACCAGCTCTTAATGTAATGGTTGAAGCAACGCATGAAACACCATTTTCTTGCAAAAAACCAAGCCAAGATTTATTCTGGTTCTGGTTCGTAATTTGTTTGTTGTTGTTTTTTTAATTTCACACAAAGTTACTCGAGGGCTATCTGCGCTAGCCATCCATAATTTTAAAGCGATCGGATAAAGGGAAATCAGCTAGTCAACATCACTCACCACAAACTCTTGATCTATTCTTTACCAACGAATAGTGAAATTTACTGCCACATTATAACGCCTCCAAGGTTGAAAAGGCGAGCATGTTCGGTGACGGGATGGTTTATAATCGTGGCAGCAAAGTAGTAGAAATACCAACAAGAAAAATATTAGGTACAGTGTGGAAAGAAGCAGCTTAAACTAATAGTTCAGCTAGTATTACTTCGGCCACATTGCACTATAAAACCAAAATCACGGTTGCCCATACACTTGAGACTATTGTGTAGGTAATCTCACTCCAGATTAAGAGCGAGAACTTGGAAGGCTATTGACAGATTTTATTTATGAAAACAGGCAGTAAGTTGGGAAGAACAAATCTTACCCAACCACCATCATGTATATACTGGAGATATCCATCCTATTAAATAACCATCATGTATATACTGGATATATCCATCCTATTAAACAACCACCATCATGTATATACTGGAGATATCCATCCTATTAAACAACCACCATCATGTATATACTGGAGATATCCATCCTATTAAACAACCACCATCATGTATATACTGGAGATATCCGTCCTATTAAACAACCACCATAATGTATATACTGGAGATAACTAGTGCTGAGGTAGATTTGATGTTGGAGGATGGATTCATTAGACCTATATAGAGTGTTTCGTCATCACCAGTAGTTATTGTCCAAAAAAAAAGGGAAATGAACCAAGGATGTGTTTAGACATTAAGTGGACAAATTTGGTCATGCTTATCACATTTCCGTTACTGGGAACATACTAATGTTTTGGTGCATTTTAAGTATCGCACTAAACAACCTAAGTAGAGTTAAAACTATTTTCAGTACTCTGGAAGCGTTTTATAAATTTATTGTTATGCTAATTGTCTTCTGTGATGTGCCAGTTTTGAGCAGCTGATGAAACTCACATTACGTGGTTTACAGTGGGAATAGTGTATGCGTTTCATTGACGATACGTTAGTGTTTGTTCATATGTTTCAAAACACAGTTGAAAATCTATGTATGGTATTTCAACATTCGTGATAAACAGGTCTGATGCTGAATCTAAAGAAATGTTTTCTCATGTGAATACGTTGAAGTCAGGCATGTCATAAGTAGAGACTGAGTACCTACAGATCCTGGTAAAATCTAAATGGTGGTAAAGTTGCCTGAAACTACATACGAGAAGGAAACCCAAAGCTCTTTCGGATTTGCGTCAAAATATAAACGTTTGTGGTAAATGTTTGGTTAATAGCAGCGTTGCTTTTTAAGTAGACCGAAGTCTGTGCACAAATGTGCTTTGGTTGATGTTTCAGTGATAACTTATCTGAAGAGAGATATTTCATACGTCCTAGATAAGGATGACAGCAACAGCAAAATCAGAGCAGTACAGTCACAAGTTTAAGACATTGTAGAGCATGTTTTATATTGTATGCAAGCCATACACTCACGTCTGTTACTGTATACGATAAAGAAATAACTAGCAGTAGTAGTATTTGTTAAGTATTTTGAATTATCTTTGTATGACCGTAAATTTATATCTCTGGTAGATCATGCATTATTAAAATGGCTGATGAACCTTAGGAACTGGAAGACATGATTGCACGTTTGACCACAATGTTGCAGGAGCACAATTTTGCTGTCCAACATTGATTGGTCCAAAAGTATGAAAAGGCAGGCAATCTTTTTTTCCTGGGAAGAAACGCTTGTCCATTTGTAGAATGTCCAAATCTCAGATAGTTGAAAACGTATTATAAGATGGTAAAAGATTCTAGGTATGGCTCTAATATACTCTAGCATTTCTTCAAACACTTAGATATGGCTGTAATAGACCTTTTCTTGTTTTGCAATGACTTACTTTGTCGAAGTACAGAATTCCATATTCACTTAGTGTGTGAAACACGTCAATAATCTGAAATTTTATGTTATGAATGAGTTTCTTCAACCCTGACTTGACTATGAAGTGGAATGTGAACAAGTCAAAACCATACACAATGATGAGAGCATTGTGAAGCACTACTCTGATTCAGTGGAAGAAGAAGCAGTGGAAAGCAGTCACGAACCTTCTCTAACTGTTTATGAAGAGCCAGAATTTGTAACCTAGTGGATGCATGGCCACATTGGTAATGTTCGCCCCCTAGTCGATACGGCTAGGGATGAGAGAAAATATTTTGATAGTTAGTAGGATGGGTCGTCCAGTAGATTAACTGCTTAAAGGCATTAGAATGTTTACTTTCCAAGCTGTATTATGAAAAGGAGCAAAATTTCGATAATATATGTGAGTTTTATACATATTAGCCCATATGTGACATTTCTGTAACATATTTTTTTTTGCTATGTATGCATATTAGTCCATATTTGTGCTCAACTACAAACAAACAAGGTATTTAGGTGTGAGAACCTGATGTGTTTAGAAATTTCTTTATTTCTCTTCACTAAAGGAAACTTCCCCATATTTTCCTTTATAAACTATAAGTATTAGCTACGTATTTATCTGAATCTCATAATTACAACTTAACCATCAGCTGCCATTTTCTTATCATATTCAGAAAAAAAGCTTTAATTTTCTTTCAACTTCACATTGTAACTTGTCTCTTTCATAAAAGCTGAAATATGTCACTACACCTTCTCTCCCACGTATTAAACCCACAATCCTCTTGTTTTTCGGAGACTGGGAGACTGTGAACTAGACATGTGAATTACCATAATTTTATTCAATGTAAAATTCTCGTTTGCTGTTTTTAATTATTAGGAGCAGTAAGACAAATTGTAAAATTGCTCACACATTTAGGTATTTTTTTCATAATTTAACTTTAGATACATATTAAGCTCATTGTCACCTTTATCACAAAACCAGTCACAAACTAAGCATATTTCATCTGGATATTTTAAAGTGCACAAAACCTTGTGAATTTTCATGATAGTCGTGATAAAATCCGGGTATTAAAAATGAAGAAGTAATAATAACCCATTTTCAACATGTTCTTTATATTGAACTGGCTGATTGATATAGATATTCATTGCAAGTGGAATATATAGACGCCCCTGGAGAATGACATAGGGGCGCCAGATCTGAATGCTTCCCCCAGTATCACTCCCACGGTACCTTTGAAGTTTGGTAGAGATAAATAGAAAAGTACATTAGGTCAAATCCGAATGCAAAACCTTTATGTCATTCCCTAGGTGCCCTAAGGGCACTGGCGTAATTATGTTCAGGCAGCCCTCGCAATTGCGGGGGGAGGGCCTGGAGCCAAAAGGGGGCCCGAATCGTAACTACCTTAATAGAGAAATAAATTTTGGGGGGTCCACTTACTTTTTATCCAGGGGTGGCATCTTTTGTACTTTCGCCATTGCATAAGGGTTCTTTCGAAGTTTGGTCGAGATTAATTGAATAGTGCGAAAAAGGGTGACACATGGCTTAATGCTTTCAAAATCAGGAATAATGCTGTCTTCAAATATTAGTGAAACTCGAAAATTTACAAAATTGCATTTGTGGTGTATAATAATACAATTCTTTTTCTACCCTTTTATATTAATATAGCATTATTGTACATTTATCAGTTATTCTGAACATGTGCAGTTTTCACATAATAGAAGGTCAACAAGGTCTTCCTTAAGTTGTTCTTGTCCTACTTGCTTTTTTTTTACTATTTATCTTTCTATTTAGGTCGATCCCACAGCTAAATGAATAAACAGTTTTACCCGACCCGACTGAAAATACACATTCTCTTTTGTATCTGTCCGATCACAAAATAGGAACCAGAATGCGGAAATATCTCTGCTCCACGTGACAGACATAAAGTAATCCTCTATAGTGAGTGTGTACACAAGGTAAAGTGAATACAATACGTAACTATTACATGAAATAATAGGTGATTTCCTAAGATGTACAATCTAAAGAAAGTAACAAGTCGGGTCGAATTTAGCACATGATTTCAAAGAGATTTAGGATATCGCAAATTAGAATTAAGAAAAACTCAAAATGTTTTTTCAGATCGAATATATATACATGTACTCTAATAGAGTGGCATATAGTAATTATCTGCTACACCTTTATTCACAACGATACTTTTTGTTTTATGTACAGAAACGCTTTTTCTAAGATGGCGTGATTATAAATGTAATTTATATTAAGTTATGTTTGTCAAGGGATATAAGTATTATGCCTATTTTATTTGTTAACATTGTGTTTTTCATTTAGTCCCCTACGTTTTTTACTGGAAAAAGAGTGTATAAAAATATTTCGACAACACTATGTCAGCCACAGCTGTTGGCGAAGGTGTTTGTAGGTTTTTCAAAATCGACTGTTCGTACTTTGGCACTTTTGATTTCCTAAAAGTACTTTCTTCTTAACCATAATAACAAAACATGGGTTTCAATAGAGTCTAACTTCATTTATTCAGTATTTCAGCAATTTGTAATGATTTATGTATAAAATTTATTTTCTTTGAAATAATATAGATGTAAAAAATTGGTGTAGTAGCGTTTGTAAGTTGTAGTGAAATACTAACGTTAATACTAGATGAAATATAAGAAACGAATTTTAATTCCATAGCTATTAAAACACTATCCATCTGCTGTATTTTAAATACGTTTGCTAGTATTTAAATATATGCACCTGAATTGAATGAGTCACCTGCAAGGGGTTTATTTGTCGTACAGAGTGAACAAGGCCGTATTCTTCTTGGCCTGAAGAATATACGCTCACCCTTCCGTGGGACATCTTTTCGTACCGATTACCGAAGTCTTGCCATTGAGGTTTGTTTTATTTAGGCGAGTGTGTGTGTGTATGATCACCATTAAGTTAATCAAAGTCTTTATTTTACTGGTTTATTGTAATTTTATTGCTGTTTTGTCTAAAAATGACATTAAAATTAAACTCTTCTTCTCTTCTTTTTTTTCGGAGTAATTTATTATACACACATATTTAGGCCTAGCTTACAATTTATGCCCGGTGTCTCCTCTTTTATCAACTAATTAAGTCTTAACTTAACCTTTTTTTTTAAATTTAAAAAGCGGGACTTTCCGACAACCTTCAGTTTTTTTGGTTTTTGTTTTTATTTTTGAAATTAAAAATACGCACATATTATGAGTAAGATTGTGGACAGTAGTAAAATATCCGATGTGTGGCGATGGGCAGATTCAGTAAATATTAAAATAAATAAGTAAATTCAGGGCCAGAGCGAAACTTTAATTTTGATTTTAGAAGAACAATAAAAAGAAAGGTTTCTTAGGATAACAACTAACGTATGTAATTAACATTAACAAGGCTTACAAATTACACTTACAGGTAAATTTTGTGTTATTTTATATTTGTAAGCATATTTATATTTTGAGAAACAAAATTTGGGTAGATTCCTAGTTAAAAACGTTTTTGAGTAATAGACTATTTGTGAGTTCTATTTAAAAGTTAAACAAGTACTTTCAAAATTTTAAAGTATAGAAAAATTGTTCCTAATCCTACTCTAAAAGGCCATCAATCATAATGAATGGTTACATTCATTTCCTGTTTTGCAGTATAAACCATCAGATTACTCTACATACAGTGTTTTCTGTGATTGATAAAAAAGTGGAGTTTTTTTTTTTTCAAGATAAGCATTAACTCTGTGGCCTAGCATTTAATAAATCTTTAACTTTCATCATATTTAACTCATAAGCCTTGAAGGTATTTTCCTAATCTTTTCTTTACAACATCATTATTAACTATTAACAGGGGTAACAACTGGGAGACAACATGGAAATGTTTGCAATTTTCATTTATGAAGTGATGGAGTATTACTGTATAGAGAACATACATAATTTAATTGCTTGATTTTCATTTTCCTTCTATCTTATTTTGCAATCGAAGTTCTAGTGGTCTCTTAGACTTTTCTCACTTGGGTTCCTTCACCATAATATTACAAAAAATTAAGGACCACAGCAAATAATGAGAAATTCTTTGCAGATCTGACTGTCACTACTTTAATGTCATGATGTAATTAGATTGTTCAATCTACAGGGCAATTTTCAATTATTGTAAAGTGTTTTATTGATCAAGATCTTTCTTTTTCCGTTTTTCTGACTGTAGATGTCTCTGAAATGTTAAATAGTTACTCATTCCTTTGTAATTGTGCTTCCTTACATTAGTTTTATATTCTTTTTCTCCTGCTAATTTTTTTCTTTCCAGAACATTTTTGTTATATTTGAAGTGCGTCTTTCTTACATGTTTTAACTTCTGTCTCTTTAATTACATTCGTTTTGCCCTCCTGTTTTCTTTCATGTTTTAACAAGTTCACAATTTTTCACTTCTTTGTACTATTAGTTATGAACTGAAAATGTATGTATATATTTAAAATGTTCCGAGTGCTTATGACTATTCCAAAATACAGCTTAGTTGTTTTCCCCCACGTATTATAATCTGAGACAGTCAACGTTTTTTTAACTTGTGAATGTTAAAAACAATAGAATTTAATTAGTATACAAGTCCCACACAACAATTAAGTACAATTTACAGTTAATAACAACAGATATGCTTGTTTACCATACTTATCAATGGTCAAATTAAAGTTTTCTAGTTACTTTCAAACATTTTGATGGTTACTGATAAAGACTAGCTAGCTGATTCAGAATGGTTTAAAAAAGGTTGTGGCAAAAAGAACCTTTTATCTTTAGATTATAGTGCTAATTTTTGCCTGCCTACTACAAGTTTCATTTACCATACTTAATTTCTTGTATTAGACTTGTGTGGTCTTAAATAGGACAGAAATCTTACTGTTTAAAAAAACTGACACAGTGGAATGCTTCTATAGAAGCTATAAATGAAATGTTGAATGTCTGTTTAAAGAAACAAAATAAATTTATGTTGTAAAGTTGTTTATTATCAGTATTAAAATGTCGTTTGTACTCCAATATGCACCAAAGAAATAAAGTAACAAAGTTTTTTCCATACTTGAAAACAATGCCATTTCAAATAATGTAGGTAAAACAGATTACAACTAAAGAAATCAATATTCTGATATAAAGGTCTATTTGTTCTAGAAAAGGAATATTGGAGCTGTTAAAGAAATGGTTAACTTGAGTGCATTTATCAACATCATCATAGCTTTCTGGGGGGGATGTTTTGGTGTGGTGAAAACCAGAATAAAGTCTAAAAACATTATGTGGTACCAGTTCTACACCAATACTATTTTTTTTACTGCTGATCCTATTGGTATTTTTGTTCTCTTATGGAACAAAAAAAAACATTTTATACTTGAATTTAGAAACAACTGTTTTTAAATAAAAATACACACCTTCTTACCTTTGGTGCTACTATAGTGTGTGGTCTACCCAGATACTATCATCATCACTGTTTTAATGATTCACTAAAACATAATTTCTTGCTAAATGATTTATGTCTATCCACGTTTTTTTGTTCAGCAAATAATAATAATTTAATAAGTTGTGTGTTCCAAAAGATTACCTTAAACTTAGGTTTTAATTGCACTAGTTTTGGTTGTTGGAACTTACTTCATTCTGATTATATTTGCCCCCAAAATGTTATGTAATGGTATTTTGTACTTTATTAGTTTAAAAGCGTATTTATAATAACTGGCACTATTTGCAAATAAACGAAAGTTAAAACAGTGATGATGATAGTATCTGCGTAGACCACACGCTATAGTGTAAATATCTTTGTAGACCACACGCCATAGTTGCACCTTAACGTTGGGGGGGGGGACAAAATCACATATTTTTTAGACTTAAGTCGTCGGGATTTGTATGCTCAAATTTGTTTTACAGATTTCTATATAAAAAAAGTTATAAATTATTTTCCAAGCCCATTAGTACTTATCATGACAATAAGCTATTGTATAGTAATTTAATTCTTAATTTTTATTAGGTATAATCATTGTATCAAAAAGTGTTTTAATTGGATATTTTCATATTCAGATATTGTATTTAAATGTCTTAGTTCTACATTTTTGGCAACAGTCTGTATTGTACATGTCTGAAACAGTTAATCCTTGTAATATATAAGTAGTAATGTGTGTGTTATAGATATGATGAGATGACATCTGTAGAAATTGTAATAAGTAGTAATGTGGGTGTTACAGGTATGGTTATATAGCATCTATATAACTTACAAAGCTAACAACAGCTGCAGACTTGTTGAAATTGAAGAATAAACTTTGTATTAGGACTAACTGTACATGGATGAATGGGTGAGTGTATCAATATATCTTGCAGATTTTTTAAAAATAATTTATTTTGTAGACTATTTATGGTATGTTATTATAAACCTTCATGTGAATATTTCAAACAGTCTATAAACTTTAACATTAGTTTACTAGTTTCTTAATTTATAATGCACTATTGCATTAAAAATGTAACTTCCATTGAGACCTCTTGTGTCTGAATTAACTTACATAATGGGAACAGCATAGGTCACGAATCACTGACTAATATTATGCTCTTTTTATTTTATATCTGAAGAAAAAAAGACCATCAGTGTGAACACTTAAAGCCCTGGGGACAAACCTGCTGAAGTGATAAAACAATTAAGAATTTATTCAAAGCCCTAATTCTCCAGTGCTTGACACCTACCTATGTAACATACATCAAACCCCGAAATATTTAAAACTGTGAGGGTTGATTTCAAAACTTATTCCATAATACCTTAAATGAACAATACTATTCTCAACCTCATGACCATGGCATTAAAATTGTGTTTTGTAACTTGTTACCAACTTAATAATAGAAAATTCGCTTGATTTCACCTTTGAAACACCCTTTGTTCTACTGAAGAAGAATAGTCAACTATTCGAAAGCGCTCGAGTTTTGGGTCTTATTTTAAGTCTTTGACACACCCTGTCTGTCTGGTGTGTGTATATGTATCTGTATTTTTATACTATAGATAAGAATGTCATTGTAAATCGGAAACTTAGCACATTAATAGTCAAGTTAAATTTGATACCAATTGATTTAAAGAACAAGTGAAACTACCAAATTATCTAGGAATTTACTGTGAAAATTAAAAGTGAGAAATGTAGTAATTTAAGAGTATAAAGGATCTGATCTTAAGATGATTTATCAACCTTCTATTACTTTTTTACCTTCTGTATTATAATCATGTAAAAAATAATGAAATCATATTTTTGTGGCTCACAGGTGAGGTAATTATTTCAGCATTAGTGAATAACTACTTCTTTGTGTGTTTTTTAACTACGTTTTATTATTTCCAGTTGTTACAAAGAACCAGGATTCAATTTTACCATTAGCCAAAATCTGGTACATGACTAATGTCTTTGTTACTCTACATCAATGGGTTTTTAAGGGTTAAGATAATGTATTTACTGAATTTAATTTTTCAGTTTTCAACCTGTTAAAATTCCTGTGTAACTTAATTTTACGGGGAGGGAACCTTTGTTTGAAGTGATACAGCACATTTTTCATTGTTATTGTTTGAAATATACCAAAGTTTTCAACTTAGTTGCTATTAGTTTTGTAGACAAGTTAGCCTAGAACCATAAAATAGTTATATGGTAGCAGATATTCACTACCCATTATCAAGTTTGAGATTTTATTTTATAATTATTTTAAAACATTCTTTAAACTTTAAGGCATTATTTAATTGTTAACTTGCTAAATCCTGTAAAACAGATAGTTTAAATTACATTTTATTTACTTATATTAGGTAGATTTGGTGTGTTTTCAAACCAACTCTGTGATACCTTGGATTTTTGTAACCTTGGTGACTCAGAGCAGGCAGTTGAAAGGTACGACAATTATTACATATGTGAAACATTTTAGCAAATAACACACTTAAAAATGTTTGGTTTACCAACTTCCCAAAAAAAAAGTGTGCTTTTTGTGAGGTGCTTGTAAGCAATTGTATACAGTAAATTTTACAATTCAAGTAGTTGCTAGATATTAATTATAAAAATATATATTTTAATAATTTATAGCCTAAATCATGAGCTTAACCAAAGCACGATTTAAGTATTATATTTACAGTGCTTATGCTTTAGATGTACACACAAAACATGGTCTTATTATTCTCTATTTCTTTAGTGAGCTACACCATTATTAATAATTGAAGGTATTTCGGTATTTCTTAAATATGTGGAAATATATATATTATTTTTCAAAGGAAAGAAAATCTTTTTCTTCGTAGTCTGATTGGAAAATAATGTAGGATTTGTTAAGTGAAATAAGATAAAACCATCTCTGGATGTGAAATGATTGACTTAGAAATAATGAATAAGTAAATAATGTACCAGATTGTGTGTGTAGCCAATGTATTTGTGTAATTTTGAATAGGTTTGTTGCTAAACAAAAAAAATTAGACAAACAATCATAATATAATTAAAAATTGATAACTCGGATAAACAGTGTGGTAAATGAAAAATATTGAGAAAAACTTAATGTCTTAGATATTGACTTAAGGCTTATTTACAGTTATAACTCCACGTGCATCCTAATGTTCTTATTACTATTATAAAGGCTTTTTACTACATACATCTCCAAACAATATTAAAGAAGTTTCAAAGCTTATCATTTTCTTTAGAACAAAGTTGTTGCTGTTATTATAAGAAGAAAAATCAAAACCTTGTTTCATGAATATGTGATTTAAAAAACTAATAATAATCTTGGTGAAGTTATTCTAACTACAACTTGTTACTTTTTATGATTTCTATCTGTAACAATGGTTAAATTCAAGATTACTTTTAATTGTAGGTGCCTACAAGGATCTGGGAGGAGACTGCTTGGCAATCGAAGAGCTTTTGGGATCATTGTTATTCTAGCTCTGAGTTTTTGGATATGGTTGAACTTTCATTTCATCCTTAAGACATCAAAAGCAAAAGTGGGTATTTTTTTGTTTTCTTAAATGGTCACCTAATATGAAATTTAAAACAAAAAATGTGTGTGTGTGTATTTTATACTTAAAAATTGGTATGTGATCGACTTGTCACGTGTGTTTTATATAAACATGTTGACAAGACGAAAGTGGATTTTAAAATAATGTGATATGAAAGCGACTTTTCATACCTTATTGAAGTTATTTAAGTTTAAAATGATTTTACTTTTGGTATGAATGTAGATCTAGTAATGAAAGTTCAATTCCAATTAAAAGACATAAAACCAATCAGTTTTTAAACTTTTATCAAATTATATCATAAAGTGCTGTATCGCAAATTATTAGCACTTATGAAATAATCCTTTGTTTTCTGTATTTTGAAACTTTTCACAACATTAAATGTGTGCGAGTAGAATGCATACAGCTGTGCAACTTCAATAAAGATATTGTTGAATAAATTTATGGTAATAAATGTAACCATCAGAAGGATGGTAAATAAATCTGTAGATAATTTGATTGAGGAAATAATATAGTGATATCTTAGAATTTTGTAAATTTATCAGAATGTGAAACTTGCTTGGTTAACTAGGTTAGTTGTTGGTGAAATAGTTGTCCTAAGATTTTGTATCAGGATTGAGATATGGAAGTTGATATGTCAGAAGTCAGTACTGCACCAGCACTCATGCATAACACAAAGCATGTTTATTGTCATGTACATGGTTAATATGATTCACCTACTGGAATGTATAATTTCCAAATTCTTAACAGAACTATGCATCAAGGGAGCACTCACTATTTTATAACTTAACTTTGAACTAAATTCAAAAGAAGTGTTAGTTATGCTTGGACACCATTTAATATTATACGCATGCAAACCAAAGAAACTGTTACCTTGTCTTGCTTTATTAAAATTACATATAGATAGAATATTACCATCTATTTACTTTTCAGTTCTTCAGTGTGTATAGTTGCTTTTATTAAAGAGCTTCATTTACGTGAAAATACAGATGTTCTACACATAGAAATTACATGTATGAATTTTTTTTCAACTCTCATTTTTTATAATCAAAACGACAGACATTCTACTACTGTAGAAAACAATTGGCATGGCAAAAATTTTGTTGTGTGACCAAATTTCAGATCACAAACTTGGTAAACTTCAGAAATGTTATAATTTTTAACTTTCTGAGATCGATACCATCTAGTGGTTAGCATGTTGGGCTGCTGGTTGGAAGTTTCATGGTATGAGTAGCAATATGCCACTGAACATTATAACTGAAAATCAATGCCTATTTAATAGTAGACTTATATTAAGTAGTAGTTGCTGATGATTGTTTGCTCTCCTTCTAATCAGTAGTTCTAAATTAGGGATGGCTGTACCTGAAACTTCTAGGGGTTTCTGACCTGGTCATTTAACTCGTATGTTGCGTAGGTTTGTGTGCAAGTTGAAAATATGAAATATTTTAAGTTTCTTGTTTCAGTAATCCAGAAATCATATGTGATGTTTTTATAATGAAACATCAGATTTATTGAGATTTCACTTCACCTAAAAGTGTTAGTTTTTTTAATTAACATTTTTATTATTAAGAAAAAATTCTACCAAATGGTTACTTTTCAATACAGACAAACCAGCAAATAATTCAGCAGTTAAGTAGACTTGAAGTTGAAATACAGCAGTTTGTGAAATATAACTCTGAGTTACTGGAGTCTTTTCATGTTTATGAGAGACGTAAGTCCATTTTAATTTGTTGAGTTTTTATAGTTTGTTTATAGCTTCTTTCTTTTTTTTTGCAATAAAAGTGCAAAATTGTTTTGAAGCCTAAATATTTTTTCAGTAGACTTGATGAAATATGCGTGCAATGTCAGAATTTAAATTTAAGCTCATTTTAGATGAGTCTCATTCATTTTTTTATGTTTACCTGGTAAAAAAAATTGTCTTCATGGTTGGATATCATGAGACATTAAATAGGTAAATACTTAAGTAAAATTAATGAGTTAAAGATCTTGGATAAATATGATATTGCCCATTCATATTTAAACATGAAAATGACTATATATAATATATATATATATATATATATGCTCTAAATTAAAAGGCTTCTTAAATTCGACATTATTTTAATGTGTTCTTTTCACTCAATAGTGGTTTAATGTATTGTTACAGATTTCCATCAGTTGTTAAAGGAAAATGTGATCCAGAAAGGGTCATACAACAATGATATATTTGTAAATAGTATAAATGAAAAGGAATTCAATAGTACAGAGAAAGACATAGTCATTGGAGTCCTGGTTATTGCTTGCAGCCGTGCCAGTGTCAAAAGAAATTTAGATCAACTTTTAAAGTAAGTTACATGATATATCAAAATCTTTCTGATTATTGTCATGTCTCCATGTTAGACAAAGGCTGGTCTGATGGTTAACAGAAATGCAGCTTTTGTAAGTATATCAAAACATTATTTTAGACACACACACACACACACACACACACACAACTGTCTTATATATAACAATTGTGCTTGATTTGTCAGCTATAACTGAAAAATGTTTAACTTATATAAATTTAAAAATGTGTTTTTTTGCATGTTTCATGCTCCTCTTTTGGTAAACTTGCAAGCTTATAATGCTAAATGTGTAATAAGATTCCCATGGTCAACACAGTGCAGGTTGTCCATTGTGTTGCTTTGGACTGTAAATAATAAGAGAACAAAGAAACAAGATTCATGCATAAATAATACTTATTTTAAACCAGAAATGTTTTATTTACCTTTTATATATATATATATATATAATTATTGATACAATGTTTTTATAATTCACTATTATTGCAGGCCGTAAGTTTCCCTTGGAGTCTGTTTTATGGTTTTTCTACTTCATATAAGTATTCAAATAGATAAAAAATAAGTATATTTCAGTGAAAAACTCATCTTTTCAACACACTAAATGCTATGGTTGGCTTGGTGGTTAACATGTCTGGTTGTTGGTCTGAAGACCAAAGGTTTGAGCCATGACGTGCTGCTGAACACACTCTCTACTTTCAGATGTAGGGGCATTAAATTGTTCTACCTAATCACAGTATTTAATTAAGAGTAACTGCTCATTGTTTACACCCCCTTATGTCTGAACCCCTAGGGGTCTCTGATCTGGCCACTTCATATGTTACAAAGTTAGTTTTTAGGTAGAAAATATTGATACCAGCTCAATAAAGCCATTCAAACATGCTTGAATTGATGAAATTTCAATTTGTGGTTTTTTTTACTGCAGGAGGGTTTTTGCACTAGTCAATTTTATTGTTTGTTATCATAAGGTTTCTTATTGTTTTAATTCTTTCTAATTATAATACTAAAAAATTATTATTTCATTGTCTTTCCATAAAATGATGGATTTTATTTTTGTATGTTTGTGTGTGACGAGTGAAAGTGATTTAGCCATGTTTGCTTGCATGGGATGAAATTGTAGTGTGTGTGTGTCAGTATATAAAAGTGCATGCTTCTACTAATGCTTGCATAAACCTATGGATCAAATATTTCTGTTTACCGATACTGTTTTCCATACTAATGAAACAGCTTGTTCCGAGAGACATGGTTTGCATAGTCATGGTAAACAAATTTTACAGTACTGGAAATCCTGGAAAATGAATAGTTTTTATTAGGAGATTCTGGAAAAGTCTTAAACTTCATCTTATTTCCACATCTCTCATTTGTATTGATGACAAGCCTTTCATTGTGCTTATTTCAGTCTGCTTTTCAAAATAGAGTTTTCATGGTCACCAGTTACACTGTCTCTGGTGTTGGTGTTCCTCCAGACTCTACACCGCATTTTATCTCCCTTATTCTTCTAGTGGAGCATGGGAGTCCTTGACACTTTCCAGTTCCAAGCTGCTGGGGTGTTGGACCTTGGAGGACTTCTCCTGATTGTGTTTGCTTCCATTCAGTAGAGAGCAGGGTGGTGGTGTTCCACTGGTGTAGGTGGCATGTGATCCTCCAGTCATGCGCTCCATATCTGTGCAGTGGGTCCTGGAGGTTGATGGAAAGTGGCAAGCAAAGTACTCCTTGTCCACTTGGTTAGAGAGTGAAGATGAATGTTCATAATTCCAGACCAGATGAGTTGTGTTACTTTGGTTGAGTATGGCATACACAATCCCACCATTCAGAGCTTGGAGTGTTGCCTTTTGGACTTCTTCAGGTGGAGGAGAAAATTTGTCCACTTCGGTGTTGCTTACTTTCTCGTCGTGATTCCGGTGGTGCAAAATGGCTACAGATTGGAATCCAATTAAAAGTATATATAATATTGCAGTTCAATAGCCCTAGCCACCAACTTGGGATGTAGTTACCATGACCCCTTAATTCCAACCCTGAGTTGTGGAACCTCGGCTATCTGGTTGGGGCTGGCCTATACTAACAATTACTTGTACTCTATTCCACTTTTAATATAGAAACTGAGTTCCTGGTGAAGAGCATGCCTGTTCTGGATGTAGTGCAGTTCCCCTACTTTTGTACCATCTTTTAAATTGGTGTACTTCTGTTTTATACAGACGCTTTCTGTATGGTTTTAATGTCTGCACTGGCCCCTCCACCTTCTCAATGTGGGATTCTAGCTATAGTGTCGGTGGAGGTAAGTATGTTTTGGGAGTTAACATTTTCCTAAATGTTAACTTTTGGTGGCATTCATGTTCTTTTAAAATTAGTATATTAGATCCATGAGAATGACAGTTTGGTCCATAAAAGTCCTGTGCAAACCATGGAGAAAGAAGATCTGGTTTCCATTTTTAAAAAAAGCAAAGAAATAGCTGTTAACCTTTATGGATTTTTGTTTTAAATACAATGTCTCACCTGCAACAAAAACATTTTATTTGATGTAGTATTGTGATCAGTTTTGTTCAGTTGTTTGTGGAAGAATTAGGGTTTTTTTATGTGAGTTTATTGATATTAAAAAAGTTTACTCGTAGAATGCTGCTTTATTTTTCTCAAATCTATGCTCAAAATGAAATTTTAATACAATATAACTTTTCAAATGCATGCATGATGGTATGGTATACCTAGGCTATTTGAACAAATGCCTTGAGTTTGGCAGCTGTTTTCATTTTACCATGTGTTATTGCTACAGCTGAAGGCTCAACTGAGTGAGGTGGTCGGTAGTAAAAGAAGTGAAGTCGATACCTAGTGAAAGTGATGTTTACTGCCACATATAGTACAAGTACCTTTGCATCATACAAATGGTTCATGGGGTACAGCTCTGAATAATGGAAGGAATTGCCCACACCCCTATTAATAGCATTATTTTTTAAGTCTGGTATTTCTGGATACTTTTGTTAGTAGTTTATACTTTTAATGTGTAATAATTATGTAATGTTTTCAAAACACTTTCTATGATAACCAATTTTACTACTTTATTGAAGTGCTAAATGACATACTTATAACATCTGTATGGGTTTTTTATAATATTTTTCTGCCTTTCTAGCTTGTTATTCATGTATTTTCTTAAAGGAAAAATTACTGAAACAGCTCGAGAAGTTTTAAGTTAATCTCTGTGTGTAATTAGTGAAATTTTGTTAGTAAAAGTGTCAAAAGAGTACATTCGTGTGAGCTAAATAAATATTTTTTTAGGTACAGACCATCTGCTAAACAGTTTCCAATCATAGTGAGCCAAGACTGTGGTCATGAACCAACTACCAAAATTATACAATCTTATGGAAATAATCTAACCCTAATTCAGGTTGGTTAGCTAGTTCTGTTTCTCCTAGGCCTTGTGAAAGGTCAGCTTGTGACTTTCTCCATATTATGAAAAAAAAGTTTTTATTCTTATACCAGATTAGGGTTAGTATACTTGTATAGATAAATTTCTTGTTATTGGGTTTGTTGGAAGCACAGCATTTTCTTTATAACTTGATTGAAAAATATGTATAGTTTTGCTGATATATAATACTTGAGAAAAGAATGTAAATGCTTGGGTCACTGAAGATAATCAGCTTAATTATTATCTGATTTTAACTGAGTGACAAAATTAATGTGATTGATAAATAACCAGTGTTATAACCAAAGTTGGAGGGTGACTTAACAAATGGTTTTCACTGAGCAAATGCAGAGTTGCTATTATTCAGACATTTCCTACAGTAATAAAATTAATGCTGCTGCTAATTGTCTGCTTAGAATATTATGAATTTGCAACAAAAATCTTTCAGGCGTTAACTAATTAGTTGTTTGAATTTGTTCAGTAATGTTGTCAGTTTTGTGACTTTGGAAATAATCTTTGTGATTGTAAAAGTACACTGAATCAGGATTTCTATATGAACTAAGTTTTTGACAAGATAACACTAATTATAATGAAAATTAACATGTAAAAAAAAAAGAGAGAGAATACTTTAAGGTTTTTTTTTAAAGCTTAGATATTTTGCACATCTTAATTAAGAGATTATTTTTTACAGCAAAAATTAAAAATATTCACTTATTTTGTGAAAAGTTTACAACTAATAATTTTATGGAGAGGCTATTTAATTGTCTTGGTTTAGGCCTAAATAAAAATGTGTGGATGTGACTACAGACATCTTTAACTATTTTTAAGTAATGCAACTGTTGGATTGAAGTTGATTTTGATCAGCTACACAAATGTTGTCAAGTTGAGAGTTCTGAATGCCAAATTTGGTGTAAAATTGTATGTAAAAATGGAAGATGATCTGAGTAACAGCATTTAAGTTACTTGCCTTTTTTTTTTAAGTTTATCCCATGAATTTCAGCTTTTAAAATATGGAAATATAAATTATAAAAACAAAACTTTCTAACTTTATGGTGAATAATAAAAAAAATGTAAAACTGCATAGATTAATGTTAATAATGGATTATATTAAAGAAAAATTTCTGCATTGGTGTTTGAAATGTATTAAAAAAGTATCACTTGTAGGTATTGTCTGTTTACTATTCTGTGAATTTCCATTGAAATATTTATTTGTTAATCATCTTTTATATATAAGTATTTTAAATTTCAGCAACCAGACTTGAGTGATATTCCTTTGAAAGGGAAAAAAAAGAAATTTAAAGGCTACTATAAGATTGCTAGACATTATGGATGGGCCTTGAAGAAAATGTTTCATGACTTCAACTTTGATACTATCATAATTGTGGAGGGTGAGAGGTTTTTCTCAATTTATAATAACCTAAGAATAATGGACCACAAGATTTTGTTCAAAAATGACTTTTTGTTGGAATCCATAATTTTTATCTTGTTGTAATATTCAAAATATTCCACAGTTTACAGGAATCAAAATATTTAACTGGTATTTTCAAATACAAGTGATTATTTCTTAAGTTTAGTTTTAAGACCTCTTCACACTTTTTATTGCTTATAATATTTGGAATCTTTTAGATGTTGAAAGGCTGCGGTTTAATAAATCCTAACAATAAATACAAACACATGCTAAAAAAATTGTAGATCAGTTTTTATACCCTACAAAACTATTAATAAATAGGGAAGTTGTAAGATACAAAGCATTCACCAGAATGTTTTAGAATAAATTGCAATACCTTACCTATGATAACTACGTTAACCAATCTTAATCAGAAAAAAGTTTAAAAAAAAAAAACTAGGCATTACACAAACATTTTATTTTAATTACACAAAAGTTGGTCACATTATTTCCTACCTAAATAAAAACTAATAACATTGTATAAACTTATTATACAGTTAATATTGTCATAAAAGTTTTATAGAATTTTGTTTTTGTAGATGTTTTAGGTATAGTTCTTCAAGAATCGTTTATTTTTATCACCTAATAAATTTTGTTCTTTCAATTCACATACAGATGACCTTGATATATCACCTGATTTTTTTGAGTACTTTCTTGCTCTGCTTCCCATCTTGAAAGCTGATCCAACTCTCTGGTGTGTGTCGGCATGGAATGATAATGGGAAAGAGTGGCTAATTGCCAATGATCCTGGTGAGTCAGATCTTAATTCAGAGGTAGCAAAATTTTATATTTCTGTTTAAAATATATTCTATGTTTTTACTTGTTTTATAAGAAATAGTAAATATTAAAAGTAGAAATACTGTATTGAGGAATATATGACTAATGTTTTGGTGCATTAAAATGGTCTCTTACCATGTCACTCAGTCTTCATAAGTGGAATACAACTGTTCAAGGGGTGATACAGTAGAACCTTGATTAATGGGCACCTCGAAACAATGGGCACCATGCCATTAAGGACAAACCTTTTCAATCTATTTCTTTTTTCCACTATTTGTAACCAAAATAAATTTTGCAATAATGATCACCTTGATATTTTGGATTAAGGGCAGTGTGTTTAGTCTCTTCTCTATATGGGCACTCGATAAAGTGGGTAGTTATCTTTGTATGCCTGTATGGTGTACTGCTAAGTTCCAAGCATCCCAAAATGATGACCAATATTCAAACACTTGTGATGTTTATTTGATTGGTTCTGAACCATGTACTGTAATAAATATTTTGACAGATTAAAAGTGCAGTCTTATCACTGGAGAATTCTCATTGGAAACACAGTAAGATACATAAGCTGATAAATTTTACATCATGTTCTCGGGGAACGGATCAAGTCGGCTTATTTCTGTGCACATGCTTTGTTACTATCAAGAGTTATGTGTTATGGTGTCACATAAACAGTCTAAAGACACAAGTGGTGATTTGTTGCTTTAATTTCAGCAGATTTCTTCTTTACTCATTGACAATAAAATAAACACAGAAAATAAATGTGAAATGTTTAGCAATTCAAACTCTGAAAAGAAGTACTTTGGAATTTTGTGACCAATAATAAAAAAAAAAAGGCCATAGCTAGTCCACTCCCTGAGACCTTCTGTTGATAATGCTCCACCTCATGGAATGTGGAACTCATGAACATCCATTTCCTGCTTTAAAATTCAGAAATTTAGTATGGTCAATACGGAATCCAACTTTGCGTGGCTCATTTTTTATATTAAGGGCACCTTGCTATAGAGAGCGTTTGGATGCAGTCAGAAGGATGCCCTTAATGTTGAGGTTCCACTATATTGAATTTTGTGTTAGATTTGTCTATATGGAATTCCTTTTATTTAAAGTTTGATTTCTTCAAATATTTCCACCTGAGAGGACTGTGATGTAATAGTTTATCAGTGTTTCCCATGCACGTGCTTTGCACAGTAAAAACATCATGTTTGTAATAAAGTAGAGAGAAAAAAATGTTATTCTCAATCATATAAAATTACCTTTTGGATGCATTTGAACTATAAATTATAATGAACCATGTAGAAAACCAATGTGGATATGATTATCCTTCCTTACCATTGTGGCTAGGCATAAAGTTTAACTGGAGTTGTGGGAAGACCACACTTCTGCTACATGCACATTGCTTTTAGATCATGTCATTATTTGATAAGAGTATGTAACCTTAGATCATTGGTAAGATTATGAGAATAAACAAAAATATAAATTAAAATGTATTTAAACTTTAAACAACACATTTTTTTCGACCATTTTTACTTGTTTAATGACTTACATCAATAAACTAAAATATAATTAGTACACTAAAGATTTTTGTATATTCTCCTAGAAAGATAATAATTTGTAAAAATATTCCCATTTTGCTTTAAGTGATTTTTTTTTAGTGGAATGAAACATCGTAAGCTTACTGTATTAGTAAAAGTCTGAATACTAGAAAGTTGTTGAAATTTTGAATTTATTTTGGAAGCTTATAAGCTAATTATAAGGTTTATGAGACTGTGTGATAATAACTCCTCCCTTGGTAGCTCAATGACAAGTCAGTGGGCTTATAACTCTAAACATCAGGTTTTGATACTTGCAGTGGGGAGAGCACAGATAGCCCATTTTGTAGCTTTGTAATTTATGACAAACAAACAAGATAACTAACATGTTAATCACCAAATTAGATCAAGGAAGTAGATGGATAAACATTGTTTTGAACAGTCATCATGAAACCAGTTATTTTCTATAGAGTTAACATGTTAATCACCAAATTAGATCAAGGAAGTAGATGGATAAACGTTGTTTTGAACAGTTATCATGAAAACAGTTATTTTCTGTAGAGTTAACATGTTAATCACCAAATTAGATCAAAGAAGTAGATGGATAAAAGTTGTTTTGAACAGTCATCATGAAACCGGTTATTTTCTATAGAGTTCTTTTCCTTTTTTTAGTAAAATTAAATAGGTGGAATTTGAAGCTGGTTGTAAATTATTATAATTTTTTATTAAGTGTGATCTTTCTCTTTTTTGAATTACTTGTAGAATGTAAATAATCAAAAACATATTTAGTAATTTGACAGTGTAGCAGCATATATAAATTTTTCCATATTGTATTTTTCCTTGAATACATTATTAAAATACTTCCTGTTGTTGTTAACTTAATTCCAGAACTGTTGTACAGAACAGACTTTTTTCCGGGTCTTGGGTGGATGATGAGGAAGAAGTTGTGGTTAGAACTAGAAACTAAGTGGCCAGATTCGTAAGTTTTTCAGTTTTTACACATTTTCACAAAAGTAGGGTTGAATGTTTCTGGTTTGTTCAGAAAGAAAGAAAAATTTGTATTTAAAAAAACCTGCATATTATATTAAACTTTTACATTTTGTTTTAGATTAAAAATCTTAAATTAAAATTGATACTCTTGATTCTGGTACACAACTTCTTTAAAGCTCAACTATGAGTTAACTTTTTGATTTTTATTATCAAATTATAAATTAGTGGCTAAAAGTTCTTATGTTTCGTTTGCATTGTTTTTGTCATAGCTTTTCTTTTTCATTGTAGATTTTTAATCAGAATGAATTTCTTTTTCACGGTATTTTTATATGAAATAAATTTTGTTCAAAGGCAGAATTTCTTCAGATTTATTGTTTCATTTTGATGTTTCTCTAATACTGTAGTAATTGTTGAACATGCTTAACACGTAAAGGTTGATTAACTTCAGAAAAATTTGGAGACTGTGATTTTAAAATTTCAAGTAACACTTATTTCATAACAATATTTCTGGGCAAAGTGTGAATCTTTGATATGTGATAGTGTTTGTTTTTAATAAAATTTTATTTTATTGTTTTTGTTTAATAGCCTGTGTTTAATATTGCAGGTTCTGGGATGACTGGTTTCGACAACCAGCACAAAGGAAAGATCGAGCTTGTATCCGTCCAGAAGTATCTCGCACTAAGACATTTGGAAAAATTGGTGTTAGTCGGTAAGAATTTTCTAATATGCTATTTCATCATGTTAATAACCTGATAATAGTGTGTTTAAGATTCTTATCAGTCTATAAGCTGAGATCTTTAATATTCGTGGCTGTTTGTGGATGAGATTTTCTTGCATGTGCTTGGAGTTTTATCAGTCTGATAGTTATTTAATCGTAAATTCAGATAAAAGCTCAGTTGGATCAAGTATCCTGCTACCTGGAAAATATTGTAATGCTTAGAAATGTTGGCTTCATTTAAGTCGGTACTAATCCTTTCTAGTTTTATTGCTCTTACTTAGAAACTGTTTCTTAAACTGAATAATATGGTGTGACTGTGTTTACATTCCTAAAGAATCATATTAGCCATATAAAGTACATTGTTTATTCACATATTTCTTGCATTCATAAAATCATACCATAATGTTATTTCCAGAACTCAAAATATCATTCTTTCTTTGTCTGTTGTAATTGAGTTTGTTTTACTTGTTATTTTATTAGAGGCATGTTTTATGACAAGCACCTTAAGTTCTTCAAGTTAAATGACAAGTTCGTCCAGTTCAGTAAAAAAGATCTGAGTTATTTATTCAAAGTAAGTGTTGTTGTTGTTGTTTTTTTAATGATATATTTTGCTATACTTTCACTAACAAGTTCTAATTAACAATTACTTATGTAGTTTTTTCCCATTGATGCTGTTATTGCTTGACCCAGGAAAAATAAAACTTATTAATATATGATATTGAATTAATAAATAATATAGTATTAATATTTTTTTTACCCTAATTCAGATTTGTTGTGACAAATGAAATCGATGAACAATTACATTTTCCTAACTCAATCCACTTTACAACTTAATCCACTTTACACTGTATCATTTGTGGTCCAGCAATTGATAATAAAAATAGTATCTCAACCACTATTATGTCTGTAAATTGTTAAAATAGCAAGTTAATAGCTAATGTTTTTTTCCACACTCCTCTTAATTAGTTTGTTGTTGCTGGAAATCAAAGATGTGTAAAGAAAAAAATAGTATTTCAGATCTGTCTTTTATCTCTTACAAGTCACTGCCCATTAAGCTTTCCTTTCAATACTAGATCTTTTCAGTTAGGCTGGACAGTAAGAGACAAAAGATTTTTTGAAATGCTATTTATATACACAATGTAATGCTATAAAAGTTATTGTTTAAACACTGAAAGCCAGTAAAATATTGACAAACCAATAGGCCTAACATGTGTTATAAAGACATGATGTTTAAACCACTACTATGTCTGTTGTATTCCAGCTGATGTGATGAGCCCTTGTATTAGGCAAAAGGTCTAATCAGCAATGGATATATCACATATAGTGTGTTAACATTTGATTATAAATTTTTCTCTATTTTTACTCAGAAGTTCTTATTAATAATTGCTCTGAGTATACTTATTATGATGTTAATAATAAATTGGATCAGAAGAATACCTGTAAGAATTTCAAGACTCGTGTTGAAAAAGTAGATGAATCTAGTAACTAATAAAGCTAACCTTCCAGTACATTTGCATCAGTTTAAATTGGGCTTCAATTTAAATCAACAGAACTTAGCACTCCAAATTTTAAACCTATTCTGCTTTGCATGCATATGTACTCTCTAAACCAAGAATTACTAAATTTTCTTGGTACCTTTAGTTATTTTTGTACAAATTTAGGGGTTTTGGCATTAGCAAGCATCGTTACTAAAGTTGTTACTTTTGTAATTGGCTGACTGTGTTTTTAAAGGTCATACATTCAGTGTTTTGCTAAATCCTTCTTTAGGTCATGTTCTTAAGAGTTAAGAGTGTTAAGCACAGTGCAGCCATATCAAAAAAACTTGATTTTGCAGGGAATTAAATCCTGTTTGGTTTATTTTTTTTATGGAGTCTCAGTATCTCAGACATAATTTGCTTTGAAAGCCTTGTTTTTGGTTTACTCTTGGTATATGTTTTTCTTACATTAGCTTTCTTTCTCTCTCTCTCTCCCCCCCCTTAAATTTTAATTCTGTCACAACTGATGAGCACCTTTCAGGTGTTGAGTGCACACCTATATATGAAATTTCAAAATTTGATTACAAATAATAATTCTAACTGTATTTCAATAATTATTAGCCACAAAATATTTTACAATATTGGAATTTTTTGTTATGTTTCTGCCCATCCCAAAGCATAGTTTTATATTTGTTAAGAAACGGTAGTCCTGTGAGGATATAATTATTCATGTGTTATTTCTCTCGTCTTTTTTTTCCTTTTCTCTATTGAGGTGTTGTTGTTTTTTATTACAGCCCTTCCATTCCATACTTTTATAAAGTAAATAGCACAGGGTCTGAACAATCACTACTGAAGCACATCTTTGAAAATAGCTACAGATAAAATTTAAATACCATTGGATAGAGCAATAATTTATGGTTTTGTAGGAAAATTAACTAGATTATTCTTCCCAGAATGAAAGGAAACTAATGGGAAGTTTAGAAGACTTGGAAACAAACCACAACTCTGAGGATCTTTTATTGTTTCTTCAGATCGTCTTTTAATTTCTTAAAATGTTGATGTTTTAAGTTATATCTATTTAAAAGCTGTGAAAATTTTCTTCAATGACAAGACATCAGAAAAGCTTAGTTAGGTTTATTGAGTATTGTAGGTGACAACAAAATATTCTAATGGCTTAAATCCTTATTTATGGAATATTATTGTTAAGTTTATCATATTCAAACTGCATAAATAAATGAAATAACATATTATTTATTGGAAAGAAACTGTAAATTGACCTTGACCAAGAATATTGTCTAGCCTGATAAAAGTAATTGTGACATCACAGTGAAAGTTCAGGTCATAGGTCACCAATAAATCTGTCAGTTTTTGCAATGTTTTTCATGATTTTAGCTGAAAGTCGTGGCTACTACAAACAGCAGAATCAGGTATCGAAAGAAATATCTTGGTTAATATTAATCAAGCTAAAATTTTCTGATCGACAAAAAAAATGAAGTATTTTAATATTTTTCAAAATAGTATTTCATAAAATGT
>NW_013667038.1:209324-212986 GCF_000517525.1 Limulus polyphemus
TTACAAAATTATAGAAATTCTGCATGAACATTTTAAAGCGGAAAGTAAATTTGTACCAAATTTAGTGAAATTTAAATAAGTATTACTTCTGTGAGAATGAAAAAATAAAATATTGGTGGGTATCGGTGACCCTCGCTGGTTCAGAACACATTTTATGCAGTAACTGAATTTCATGTTTAGAAAGTAAGTTATTAAATTCATTTAATGAAAAAAACTGTTTCATAAGTGATCTAATTTCAACCTATGATTAATCTTTAATATCTTGACTTTACCAAGAAGTTATTTTTAGAGCATTTTATATACTAATCTTGAAAACACATATGGAACATCCTTTCAATACCTGGATAAAGGTGAAGGAAAACCTTAATGCTATACAGCACTCAAAATATTTTGACAATACTTAAAACATTAACCTCACACTCATTGACAGTAGCTAGATTAACAAGTTTTGTGTGTAAACCTCTGAATGTAATTTGTATATTGTAACCTGAGGAAGATATCGAAAAGAAAGGTCTAGTAGCCAGAAAATAGCAATATAATATATATGTATGTGTGTGTAAAAAAACATCTAACTAGTTCTTAACTTCATTCCCCACTCTGTCTGTCAAAAAATATATGAATTTAAAAGGCATTTTTTTCTCTCCCTCTCTCTCTTAAAGTTCCTAAACTTTTGTTTCTGTATTATGAAAGATTTGCTATTAGTAATTTACAGAAATAAGCTTTTACAGATACTATGTGATTCATTCTTGTCATGTGATAGAAAAAACATAGTCTTATTCTGGCTAGAAATAAATATTACATACTCTTTTTGCCATGCAGACTTGAGGAAAGTAAATAATTCCTCTGAAAAAAATCTTAACTACTTTTTATTAAAAGTTTTTTTTATGAATCTTGAGAATATTTTCTAAACAAAAATTGAATGTTAACCATAGTTCTCTGTACACTATCCAAGAAGGCTCAGCCTACTTTTTCTTGTGACTCGTACGCTTTGCATACATTTGATAACTTTTTGTTGTTGTTTTTTTAACTTATTCCTGCCCTGTGATTCTGATAAATTTTAAATAACTTTGATACTAAATAAAATAAGTTATACTTTGTATATTTGTCATTACAAGCATAATATCATCATAGAAAGTGTATAAAAATCCCTTAATTCAGTTAAAATTATTTATTTATATATTGTTTTGCTAACTTGATGAAATTCTTTGTTTATGAAAGATGTGTTATAATGTTAAGATCTCATCAATCATTGTGCATAGTTGTTTGTAAGTGTGTGACATCATCTTTATTTTTTGTTGTTTAACTAAAAAAATGTTTAAAAATTTCTGATGTTATTAAGTGTGGCTACAAAGATCTTAATTTGTTTAGTTAAGAACAAGAAGTGTATACATAATATATGTGTGTGTGTATACACATACGTACATCACAAACAAATAATGTCATTGACTTAACTGCACTGTTGCCATTATTAATTATTTTTATTCCAAACAATTAAGTGTATTATTTTTGAAAGATGGAAACAGACTTAAAAAGGAATAAAAGTTTGTTCATCACAAAATCTCACCATATTTTATTTAATGTTTTACAGTCCATAACACAATTTTTCTTTAAAACTTGCACATGTTTCTTACATCTTGAAATTCTACAGGACAACTATGACTTGGAGTTTATTAAGAGGGTGTATGGCAGTGTACCTTGTTCACTTTTGGATCTCCTTTGGAGCAAGTTAGACCATTTGGATTCTGTTCGGATAACATATAATACAATGAATGAGTTCAAAAAAGTGGCTAAAGCCCTGGGCTTAATGAATGATTTTAAGGTAAAAAATTTGATTGTTGTAGTCTTGAAGTTTCTGCAAAATAAACATAAGTGTATTCAAAATTTTTACTAAGGTGTGAATTTTATTTCAAGTGATATATATATATTTTGTTATACTTACAAAACACACTCATGGAAGTATTTATAACAACCACAGTATTGTTATAAAGTTTGATAATAGCTGTAATTTTAATTACTGTAGTATTGTTACAAAAATATGGTAATATTTCTAACTACTGTAATGTTGAAAAATACAAAATATTGTAATAATTATAACTACTATAGTATTGTTATCGAAATGGTAGAGATAACTATGAATACTGTGGTGTCATTATAAAACAATTGAATGGAGTGTAATATTTTTAAAAAGCATGATAATGGATATAATTATAAGTACTATGCATTGCTACAAGTCATGGTAATGGAGTTTTTATAACTACTGTAGTATTCTTTCTTCTCTTAGTATCTTACTTGCATGGGGAAATGTTTAAAATTTCTGAGATGTGTGTGTGTGTGATCTATATTACACTTTCAATATATTTCTACTTGCTTTCATTCTTCTAGTCTGGAGTCCCAAGAGCTGGCTACAGGGGCATTGTTAGCTTTGTTTTTAAGGGAAGGCGTGTCTATCTAGCCCCACCTGCTGATTGGAAGGCCTATAATTCATCCTGGAGTTAAAGTTTTTCAGCGTTACAATGAAGGCCAAGACAATTAAGTGTAAAGCTTAAAAGAAAACTGTCTTGCTAGAATGATCAAATATGAGTTGTGATTTATTTCAATTGATTAATTAACAAATATTAGTTCATAGGATTATTTTTCTATTAATGTTTAATATATGTATTTAAGATCTTTACTGTGATATCAAAAGATAGAAAAAATGTAATGTAGCAACATATTCTCTTATTGGTTAGTGATTTCAGGTATTTATTTCTGTCAAGCAAACTTCTTGAACTGAAGTTTCAGCTCTAAGAATATTATATAAAGGTCTGTTATTTACAGGACATTTCCCTAAAGGTAATGGCCTGTTCAATTCCATCAGAACACCTTAATTAAACTTGTTTTTAATTCATTGAAGTTTTTTTTTTTTGTGAATTTGGATTTTCAATGTAATGTTTTTATATGCTATACAATATTAACAGAAAATATGTTTATTTAAGAATTAACTGAAGTATTTTTGGTAGCTGAAGAATACAGTCATTGGCTTTTTAGAATATTAAGTTTTGTAAAACCTCAAAGAAGAAGATAGATATCAAAGATTTTTAGCGAATGTTTATTTTATCTTATTTTAAATATTTTGAGTCTCAGTTGTGTTAGGATGTTTTTTTAGGAATTAAGAGATGTTTAATGAGCTTCAAAATATATTAATACAACTATTGTAATGATAATTTGCTCTTCCTTTTGAAAAAAATTATTAACTTGATATATTACCGATACTTGTAAGTAAATTATTGCAGGTTGATTGTTCAGGGTTAAAAAAGTAATGTAGGCTAGTTTTTTGTATACTTTTGTAACTTTATGAAACTTGTATTAGAAATAAAATATTTTTGTTATGGGGTTCATGTATGTTTTTAATACTTCAAGGGAACAGCATATTTTGTGATTTTATAAAGAAAATGCCCAAATATAATGTATTCATGAAACATGAATTTTCAACTATTTTTTTATTATAAAAGTAAAGACTTTCTGATAAGCGAATGGATATATCGATAAAATCAAATGTGTTTATATAGAATTTGCACATTCTAGAAATACACACTCTCACAAGAAAATGCCCAAATATAATGTATTCATGAAACATGAATTTTCAACTATTTTTTTATTATAAAAGTAAAGACTTTCTGATA
>NW_013667038.1:213854-228205 GCF_000517525.1 Limulus polyphemus
CATTTTGAGCCTTTCCGATAATGTGGAATAGACTTAAAATTAAAAACTGTAACAGTAGCCAATAAAAAACTTTTTATTGCGATTAAAATGCAATTTACTGAGTAAACTATAGTAATATCTCATAAAATGAATTCCATACTGTGAAGCTCGGAGCCCATTGTTGCAAAAACGTACTCCGCACTTTGGGACAGTAAATGAGTTATAAGAGTAACAGTCAAAACCTGTTGATTAGAGCAGTGGTTTCAACAATTTGGTCTGAGGCCCACTGGTGGTCCTCGGGCTGGTTCAAAATGCAAATCACTGACGCGCAGCGCTACCGCCGAGGACATGAGAGAACAGGTAGGGTAGGTGTATTCGCGGGTTTTTTGCCCCGCCGAGCCCGAAGATGAAAAAGTTTGAGAACTACTGTGTAAGAGTAGCTCAAGAGTTGGTGGTGAGTGCTGATGATTAGTTGCCTTCCCTCTATTCATAAGTGCATTATAAGAATAATGGTCAGTTTTCACTATGAAGTCAAACAAGAGTTGTAGTGTGTGATGCTAACTAGCTACCTCCCCTCTAGTCTGTTAGCTCAAAATTGGGGACGGCTAGCATAGGAAATCCTTGAATTTATGCTAATATTCGAAAACAAACTATCCAGTCCAATGGTTCCCAAATTTTTTTTTTTTTTTTCGTAGACCACTAATTTTTTTTTTTTTTTTTAGAGAGAAGGAGGATTCGGCATATTACATACTAACAGCATAATTTAACACTGTAATATTAACTATAGACCTACCTTTGTATATTTTAATACGATGGGTTGGCTTGTTTTTGAAACCAAAATACTGTAACGTTGGGTGTAATTTTTGTCAGCTTTAGTCTCAGGACAGCATTCATTCTACTTCTGTATTTGGATTTCAAAGGTGCATGTGATGAAAATCCCGTCTCACACAGGTTCAAGTAGTAAATGGTATCAGAAAATGAACAGCTTTGTTTGTAAGTTGTGTATACTCTCCAGTTCTTTGAAACCAAAATTCTAATAAAATATTTCTTTTAAATCTGACCTTAATATTCCTTCATGAGGAAATTCCAACAAGCACCGTTATTTCTTAGAAAAACTAGCAGGAAAGTCATTGTTTTACAATGCATAAAAACAAATAAGTACTTTTCCCCACTCTAACACATAAGTCATATAGCGTAAAGTTTAGAATTTTTCACACAGAAATTTTCCTTGTTTGTATAGCTAAATCTCTATCTTTTTTCCAATCGGTTGTCTGTGCTGTACCCACCTTGGCTATCGAAACCTGGTTTCTAGCATTATAAGTCCATAGACTTATCTTGTGTTATTGGGGGACTTTAAGGTCTAAAGTACGAGATTTCTTCCAAGACGTACAAACTCTTTCTGCATTATGAAACCATTCTGCGAACCACTTGAAAGGAGCTCGCAGATCACAGTTTGGGAACACCTGCTCTAATCTATCAATTTTAAATTAGAGACGGCTCTTAAATTGCAGACAGGCTCTTATGTTATCTTGCATGAATTTTCATAAAAAATGAAGTCAAAGAACGGTGACGAGTATTCAACACCGATAAAGTAATAAAGATAATATATTTTTAATATCTTTCTAGAACTGCGTCCAGTTTATGTCAAATGATCGCGAACTTTCACTTATGAATTTTTTAAAACTGGAACGTATTTAAGACTTTATAAAACCGCCGAGGGAAGGTTGAACGTGTCATTTTAATATTTGACTATTTTATTCGAGTAGTGGAAATGACCATTAGAGGATGAAGATGTTCGGTAAGGGGAATCGAACCCATAGATTGAGATTCGAGCACCTTCATCGTCAGCTCCAAGGATTTTTACGATTCTCTGACTGAATAACGATTTTATAACGCACCCCAGGCCTCAGCTGAAAGTGTGGCGTGTGTTCAACGGCATCAAAGCGTAAATCTACGACATCCCGATCTGCTGCCCAGCACTCTAATTAATAGAGTACATCTGCTAAATCTAAATAATACGTTATCGCTGTCTTATTATACTTCTTAAGTTGTTTTCTTACGCAAAGACAGTTTTCAGTTGTTAGGTTCCTCAAGGGTGAAACATTTGTCATTAATTTCAAACGCGAATGTGTAACAATATCAAGTATTTATGTTTTGCGTCATGTAGCGTATACATCCAGCCAAGATATTTCTTCAATGTTCCCTTCGATTTTGGTTAGATGTTTTAGAGTGATACAGTTAATGAGTATTAGACCTCAAAAACAAAGATTAAAACTAAATAAGTAAAAGGCGTTTGAAGATGGGCGAAACTTATTCCATCAAAAAGTTACAGACGAAATTATCCTTCTCGCACTGTTACCATTCGTTCACATTTTAATACGAAAAGTATTGTTACGACAATGCAGGTCACGTGACGCTCGTATCACGCCACTTCCTTCTCGAACCTTCATGAAATGTCGGGAGACTACTAGATTGGGGTAGTCATGTATATATAAGACCGGCCAAGAAGCAACGTAAGGTAATGAGTAAGAATATTGTTGAGCATGTGAGAAGTTCGTTGTGAATTATAGCGTTTGTTATAGAGCGACTGTTGAAATTAAGTGTATCGCAAAGTTGTATTCAGAAAGAATAAACCAGTTTTATCTAAGAAAGGACTTGTATCGTGTTTATCAAACTGAATAACAAAAAATAACAATTAAACATTGTAATGCACAAAGAAACATTGAATTTTACATGTTAATAATGTTTTCTTAATATATTGTAAATATCAACAGAAAATAGAAAAGTATAAATTAACGAACTGTATTTTCTCTTCTCATTTTTTTATTAACAAAAACTAAAAAACAGTTATTAGAAATTATATTTGCTGAAATTATGCAACCGATTCTGAAAGTTAAATTTGTGGACTATGTTTGTTTGTAATTAAGCACAAAGCTACACAATGGGCTATCTGTGCTCTGCCCATCACGGATATCGAAACCCGGATTCTAGCGTTGTAAGTCCGCAGACATACCGTTGTGCCACTGGTGGGCTTGTGGACTATGTACAGTCGAACAAAAACATCTGTAACACTTTTCAGACATGTCTAATAAAACATTATTTCATATGACAGGAACAAGAACATATTTCAATTGCCTTGAATAAGATAGTAACTCGAAAAGATGACTTGTATAGTCTTCTGGTGATTTTTTAAAGCCAGTAAACCTGCTTTAATATAATAAAAATCAGTAGTACTGTTTAATTTATATCAGGTCCATTATCCTAAAATATTTTAGTTTGTAACTGGTCGGAAAGAACAGTCTTCTAATTATATATAAAATAATAAGTGAACTGAGAACACTGGTTATTAACAGTTGAGATCGATTATTAGAAACATGGGAAAACGTTTTGGAATTCAGTGGATTGTAGTTGTCGATGCATATTTTTCTGCCAAAGGATTTCTTGATCTGTTTAATTATAAATAAGTAAATTTCCGTCAGAGATAAAATTACTAGATTACTCATAAAAGCCGAATAGTGCAATAAATAGATAAATAAAATAAAAATCCCGAACTTGATAGAGGATGTGTTGGATTGTATTGGTTGTAAAATTTGGAGTTATATGTGGGTTTAATATATACATGTATATATATATATATATATATTATTTGGCTATGTGTCCTTTTGTGAGAAAGGGAATTAAGAAATATGTTTTTTTATTGATGTATCACCAATTAAAATATTATAATTATCTATTTATGAATATGGACGATTATATTTCTTTCTTTCAAGGAACGTCGTTACACGCATTGACACGATAACCGGCCATCTCTAAGGTAGTACTGATATTCCTGAAACTTTAATAAGTGCAAAGTGTAATACTATGTGCATCAAGCTGTCAGACGTGGTGTCGAGGTTATTATGTTTTACGATTACGAATAAGCCAAATTATTATACTTTATAGTGAATATGAAAAGTAGGATCTGCAGTTTTTATAAACCAGCATTACGTTATTTTTGTAACTTGTGATTTTAAGAAATATTCAACACTTTAATTTGTGTATGGATTTCTTTATAATTTTGTAAGCTATTTTATAAAACTTAACGCTGAAGTGACTGATGCTGGGGCAGTAACCTTAACAGCTCTCTGACTTTGATTCAGTTTGAATGAATAATTGAGTTATATATTTATGGAGTGTTTGTGTATAAACTACTCAGAATTGAGCAGAATGATATGAGTAGGGTTAAGGTTCAGAGTAACCTAGTAAGAGTCACTAACACTAACACTGCTGTGCATATTATTATCATACGAATGGTGAGAGGCAGGAAATTCAGATATTCTTCACTTTGAATTGGATTCTGAAATTGCTTTCCGTATATATATTCATGAGTGTAAACTTAATCCATATAATGTTGAACAAGAAAAAGTATTCTTTAAATTGAAAAAAAAAATTTTTTTTGCTCGATTGTCATATGATAAGACTAATTAAGAATAAGGATAAAACGTAGTCAGTTTGTTAGATATGCTGTTCTTAAGAAGAGCTAATATTAGTACTACTACTAGTAGTAGTAATATGATAGAAAGTGAAGTTTTCTTTTTTGGAATGATATCACATTTTTCTCAAAACATGAAATCTCTAAACTCACCAATAATAATGTTCAACAACCAGTGAATAACATGCACAAATTGACATGGAGATTAAAATTAACTCAAAATCTGGTTAATAAGACCAATAATATATAGTCGTAAAACTAAAGCATACAGAAATGGCAAGTGACATTCGAAGTGAGTCAAGTGGTAGTGATACAGGCTCAACTCCTGAAGAAGAACGAATACGACGACTATTTCAGACTTGTGATGGAAATGGTGATGGCTTTATAGACAGGTAGGTTTTTTCTGGTATTATTTCTAGAAACTGAAATCATATAACACTGTATGTGACAGGACATTATTGCTGATGTGAAACATCAGTGTGAAAAACCTTCTGTATTTTAACGCGTATGATAAAACTTGTTTCGTGTGTAGTTATGTATAAGTTTTTTGTTATTGTACATGTATTTACATAGTGTACACATTTGACATAGCTATGGGGCAGGATTCATCTCATGACACAAATTTATATTTAATAGTTGTTTGTGTAATTTTTAAGCATTATGCTGTTTTATTTCTTGTGTAGTGTATTTTTTACTCTTAGAATAATAATGCATTAGATCTTTGTAAAATCTGAATTTAAAGTTATTTAGAATTAAGAAACCTGATAAAACTGAAAGAACATTACCATAGTACTATAGATAATATTATAATGGTATTAAATATGTTTTGAAAATTATAATTTTTTTGTTTAATTAGGATTTATTCCACATTTTATCTCTTTCATGGAATAATACTTTAAAGGAGAGTGATATCAGTTGAAATATATATTAAATTGGTAAATAATATTGACATATGATGTTACGATAAAATTTAGATTAAGTTGAATCTGTTCTGAATTTAATGAATGGATTTAAAGCAACTAAAAGGTGTAGAAAGCTATTGTTATAGTTAATAGGGAATATGAAAGTCTGTTACTCAAAAAATCCATTCTGATTTGAAGGCCTTTAGTACTTAATGAATGGTAAAAGTAAGCCTAATATTATAGTTTTGAAATATTCTAATGGGAACAGTGTCATGGAGGAAAGGAATATAGTTAAAATGGTACAAAAATATTTTTATTTACTTGTGTATTTATCAATGATGAAAAATAAAATGTATTAAATATAATTTAGGTATCTTTATTGGCGATGAAAAATCTTGATGAGCTTTATCCTAAAACTGTGAACAAGCTTCAGAAGATTTTTAACTATTTTTTTTCAAGAATTGTTTGAAACTGTAGAAGTTCCAGATAGTTGGAAGATTGCCAAAGCATTTTCTATTTTTGAAAATATGAATTAAAACAAGATCTGGCAAATTAAGCCAATTACTGTAATATGACTTCAGTTATAAGTAAGGAATTGGCTGGAATATTTGTAAGAGATGATTTAGACATAAAAGAGCTTTCAAAGTTGGCATTTTTAAGTAGAAATTAGCATTGTTCTAACTTAATGGAGATTTTAGTGCAAATTCTAACCAAACCTAAAGTTGAGTATTGTTTTTGCTCGTAAAATCCTTAGAAGTAGTCATTACTTAACTAATACATATTGTTTTTGAATTTCAACAGTTACAGATGGTTGGAATTGAGACTTTGGAACTAGGACACAACTGACTGTTAGTTAAACTTTGTCTTCTATAAACATTAACCAAAGATCCTAGATTGGAGCTTAGGTTTATTAATGTCCATGATCGTTACGTATTTGCTAGTGACTTTCTACTCTTGAAACTCACCTGATTTTAACTGATGGTTATATTTATATATTTGGCTCATTGATTTGTTTGATGTTGTGTGTTATCTACTGAAGGAGAGCCAGGATGAGCTGTGGCCTGGGATTTGTATGTGACATTGTTATATGTTCATATGAAATTTGTTATGCATTGTAGGATCAGAGACTTGTTACTTTTTGTTAGGGGTATATGTGGATTCCTGATTTTGTGTTATAAAATATGTTTATTCTCTTCAGGCATATACATAATTCAGGATACACTTTTAAGTCATACACATTTTAACTCGTATGTTTTCATGTCTTTAGTAACTTAGATGATAAATAAGCAGTCATGATTCTTGTTTTTATATTTTCCATGGTTAATTACACAAATCTTGCCATAACTATTAAAGACATAGATTATACCCAAAATGTTAAACAAACGTTATCTGCAACATTAAAACTCAGTAGTGTAGTGGTTGCCTTTTCCACTGTATAAATGAATCTAAAAATAATATTTAACAAAACTTTTTGTGACACCGTCTTCTAAACATGCTATTAAAGCCATGACCTGTCGTTATATACAACTGAAACTCAAAAGCTTTATCATACCTCCCCCCTCCTCTTTCACTTGTGAACTGAAATCAGTCTACATGCGTGAATGACTTTTTAGTTCATGTATATACATGTGTAAATGAATTTTTCATTTGCAACTCTCTTTAATAGCCAATATTTATGTGTTTAATTTATTGTACACATAATGTTAAATATACCTTTTTTTAAGAAAAATTAATTCACACACGTGATAGGTATAAACGAAGGACAACTAATAATTGACTCTGAAATAAGTTTGGTAACTTTTAGGACTTGTGAGGAAAAGTTTTGAAGGCTCTTTTATTAATCTAAATGCACTCAGATGTTAAAAAACTCCTTGGTGAAGTTCAAACTTTATTTATAATGACTTAAAAGAGCTCGGCCCCCCAGTGGCACAGCAGTATGTCTGCGGACTTACAACGCTAGAAACCGGGTTTCGATACCCGTAGTGGGCAGAGCACAGATAGCCCTTGTGTAGCTTTGTGCATAATTAAAAACAAACAAACAAACAATAAAAGAGCTCGAGATGATAGAAATAGTTGATTAGTAACTTTACAGTAGAATTATAAGATGCATAAGACTGCATTTTACACATGAATTAGTGAAGAACTTACCCATTCCTCAAAACTAGTGTGTTCATCTCTTCAGGAACTTTTTCTAACAGTGATTTACAGTTTCTCTTGTGTCTGCGGACTTATACTGCTAGAAACCGGGTTTCGATACCCGTGGTGGGCAGAGCACAGATAGCCCTTTGTGTAGCTTTGTGCTTAATTACAAACAACAACAACAGTTTCTCTTGACCCTCATATTAAAATTTTGGAATACTTGATTTGATATTTTAATGTTAACTACTTGTTACTTTTAGCTTTTGTAAATTTCCATCTTACATCAATGAATAAATTTAAATGAAGATTGATTCCATGTTTATTTAGTTTTGTTTTCATCATGTATATTGGTAGATGACAACTTTTTTATTTAATTTTTTCCTTCTAAGCCAAGATCTCTTGGCTGTATGTCAGCAGCTGAATCTTGAGCACTGTGTGGATGAGATTATGGAACAATTAGGAGCTGATGAACATGGCAGGATCTGCTATGCTGAATTTCTTCGCAGGAGGATACAGCTAATGAATGAGATAAATGCTTTGACTTTATATGAACAAGACAACCAAGGAAACCTTACACATGTCGATGAAGTGAATCCAAACCAACCCATTTCCCAAGAGGCCTCTCCAGCTCATGAAAGTAGCAGCATGGGGAATTGGCCTACAAGTAGTGATACTAGTCAAGGTGAATATAATAATTGTTACATACAAAATAGATTACTTATTCTTTTGTAAAACATCATCATTCTCAAGAATATGTGGTACAGAACCATTTTCAGCAATAATATTTACCATATAAGTAAGAATTTTTTGTTATACTCCTTGTTACTTACCAAGATTTCCATGACTCCTGTATTAAATAATCTCTAATTCAGATTCGTATAGGTATATTTATGTTTTTACCAATTGACACTATGAATGTGTAATGACACGCTACAAACGCACTGATGGTTTTTATACATATATATACTAGCTATATTACTAGTTTAATTGCAAAGTATGTGTAACTATGTGGCAGAAATAACCACAGGACATACATGTTGTGGTTGAATCAGTGGATGCTGTTCTCTTCATGATTATTAACATTTACATTAGTCAGTGATTTTAACTGTAAAACAACAGCTTGTATAGAAGCACCCTTCCATATTTTGTGGCAGTGTTAGTTACAATCTGATGGACTGAGATGTAGCGTATTAACAAATATATTTATTTTGTGTTATAATAAGGAGCAGTCTCTGGAAAGCATGATAGCTGGGAGTTTGATTCAGGGGCACGGGATCTAAGTCCTGAACTAAATACTCTGCAGAAGCTGATAGAAGAGTCTGGTGGTTCAATTACCAGTAACAGTAGTGATCTTTTGGAGCTGGCCAACAAGGTAAGGAATGCTTTGTTACTTTTCAAAGGACTTTTTTTTTTAACTTTAATACCTTTTTGATATATTTATTTTCAGAGCACGGGTGTAATTTGGGACCAAAATGTGGGAGAGCAAAAAAAAAAAAGCCTGACTTAATTACTATAAATGTCATGTGCATCCCCCCCCTTATGTTTCAGAGAATTCTTGACAGCTGTGTCTTCTTAATATCACTTACTACAGCAGTAAAGCTTTTTAGAATATTCTTTGTTGTTTTTGTTTGTGTTAGTGGTATTCAGTATATTTTTCAACTAATAATATTTTAACGTGTCATTTTCGTATGTGTTTGTAGTATTCAGCATATTTTTCACATAATGATAAAAATATATTAACGTGTTGTTTTTATTTGTGTTAGTAGTATTCAGTATGTTTTTCACGTAATAATAAAATATCTTAATGTGTTGTTTGTGTTAGTGGTATTCAGTATATTTTTCAAATAATAATATTTTAACATGTGTTGTTTTCATATGTGTTTGTAGTATTCAGTATGTTTTTCACATGATAATAAAAATATATTAACATGTTGTTTTTGTTTGTGTTAGTAGTATTCAGTATGTTTTTCACATAATAATAAAATATGTTAATGTGTTGTTTTTGTTTGTGTTAGTGGTATTCAGTATAATTTTCAACTGATAATATTTTAACGTGTCGTTTTCGTATGTGTTTGTAGTATTCAACATATTTTTCACATAATAATAAAAATATGTTAACGTGTTGTTTTCGTATGTGTTTGTAGTATTCAGTATGTTTTTCACATAATAATAAAAATATATTAACATGTTGTTTGTGTTAGTAGTATTTAGTATGTTTTTCACCTAATAATAAAATATGTTAATGTGTGTTTTTGAGATGTAACTGTGATCAGAATAAATTAATCCATCTTGCAAAATCTTTTGTATCTTTTTAAAGAAAAACCAATTCAGGGTTCCAAATGAATGCTAGTAATCTAGTATTACAGTTTTACTAGTAAATCTCAGAAGACACTTGAAAGAAATTAGTAATACACGTTTTGAAGGATGATTTACAGATTTTTTTCACTCAAATATCAGTGTGCTCGCAATACGTGCATCATTTCTGTTATATTACAAGATTCTGAGTATATAAGGTTGCTAGAATTGTTATTAACAAGATTGTCTCACTTGCCAGTGCCATTTTGGTTCTGTATGACATACTCAGGATAACTATCAGGAAATAGGGATCATTCTGGTTCTGCATGACATATCCAGGATAACTATCAGGAAATGGGGATCATTCTGGTTCTGCATGACATACCCAGGATAACTATCAGGAAATGGGGATCATTCTGGTTCTGCATGACATATCCAGAATAACTATTGGGAGATGGGGATCATTCTGGTTCTGCATGACATACCCAGGATAACTATTGGGAAATGGGGATCATTCTGGTTCTGCATGACATATCCAGGATAACTATCAGGAAATGAGGATCATTCTGTTTCTGCATGACATACCCAGGATAACTATTGGGAAATGGGGATCATTCTGGTTCTGCATGACATACCCAGGATAACTATCAGGAAATGGGGATCATTCTGGTTCTGCATGATATACCTTGGATAACTATCAAGAAATAGGGATAGCAAGATTTGTAGTCTCAACTCCTTTGATTAGTTCCCAAGACAATTAGTATATAGCCCCCATGTGTCTCCGCAGTAAGTCTGATGTCTCATACTGCTAAAAACTGGCCTCTGCTATGCAGTTTGGTCAGCATTGAGGTTAGAAACACTGTGCCGAGATGGTTAAACATTAGAGATGACAATAAAATAGAAACCACATAAACTGCAGATATTTGTTTTTCTCTTAATTTGTCCATGATTAACACAAATGCTAGGCCTGTTTGGTTTCTAATGCTTCACCAACTTTCAGCACTAAAGCCATGACTTTTAATAATTAAATAGGATGGTCAGCAGCAGTGGGTTACTGCAGGCTTTGTTGATCCAGGTGCTCGTGGCCTAGATACACCAATGTCCACCCAAATCAAGCATCTTTTAACTACTGTGAAATACTTAAAGTATAACACAGTCATGTGTAATTATTATGAGTTTTGATATTTGAAATCATTTGAAAAGAAAACATGATACAGAAGTTTTGTGCTAGAAACCTGGTTTCAATACCTGTGGTGGGCAGAGCACAGATAGCCCATTATGTAGCTTTGTGCTTAACTCCAAACAAACAGAAGTTTTGTATGAAGTAAATAGGATATATACACATTTAATGACATTTAATACATAAAATAATTATGGCACAGTCGCTGTGAATTTTGGAAAATAATAATGTTTCTAGTAGCAGTACCAAATCCCAGAGCTCTTTAACAAATATGTCCCTGATTCAAACACAACTACTGTATGACAGTCAAATAAAATACAGTGAATTTTTCCTATTAATAGCATATTTTCACAAGTAAGTCTGAAGATGTCTGCATCATAGAAGTGAAAAGCTTGTTTCAAAAATATGTTACTTATTAATGTGATGAAACCCTATGAAGTTTAACATCACTTATCAACCTACTTAATGGCTCTTAAAGAATACACTATTCTAATTAAAACAAAAGCTTTTATTACTATTTTTAATATTTTGTAATATCCAAGGTAAAAAAAAAGGTTAGGAATTGATAAAAAAAATTATATGTTTATTTGATACAGGTGCTTTTAATAGATGGAAATTTGAATAATTGGAGCTTTTTATTTTGATAAATCATTATTTTGTTTGAAGGAAGAGGCAATACTTTTGTAACTGAGGATATTTAAAGTCATGTTTTAATGTTAAATAAAATTTTAGTTATAGCAAGCACGAACTAAGATTATGAAAGGAATGGGAACAGAAAGATATGTAGTTGGATATTCTTATGTAGTTTTTTTTTACATTACATGGAAATATTTGTTGCTTTCATTATGAAACGAATTGGAAAGTAATTTTTAAAACTCAAAAGATATCTGGTTAAACGATGCTATAAACAGGAAGGAGTTTCTACAGAATTTTATGCCAGTATTCAGTACCACCTTTAAAATCATCTGCTGGTTCTGTGTACTTCTATGTAATTCACTCCTTAAAAAACCTTAGTTTGATAGTTATTGTTCAAGATTATCCAAAATAATTTGATTGACATATGCTGATACATGAGAATTTAAATTAGATAATAACAGTTTTGTACTTTCCAGAGAGAAATCTTGTCTCATTGTGTCAGAAACTAAGTTTATTGCATATATTTTCACTGCCAAGAGCCATTAAAAACACTTATCTCCAAGCATGTGTTTTAACTATCAGGTTGGCGGTGTAGTAGTTTGAGTTGTTAAACATGCCTTACTAGTAACTTCTAGTGGGCTAGCCCTTTAACTCAGTTGGTCTGTTTATTTTGGAGCAAAGCCACATGTGGGATATCTGCTGTGTCCACTGCAGGGAATATAACCCCAGATTTTAGCATTGTAAGTTTGTAGATTTATTGCTGTTCCATTGGGGGACAACTTAGTTGGTAGAGTACACTTCTAGCACACAATAGGTTTTGGGTTTAAAGCTGAGCTGAGAAAATATAATGTAAGAAATAAATATATAATAAAGGAAGTCAAAATTCTACAGTAATTTTAATTTTGTTTTGTTGCCACCAGATGTTTTCAAAACCTACAAGTTCAGGTTAATAATTATTAAAATTATTATTTTCCAATTCATAATTTCTTCTATATTATTCTTTGTTCATGAATAAAATACTGAAATTCAGAGTAGTTTCATGATATAGTGTTTTTTATTGTTCTAAGGTACCAAAACACTGCTATTTTTCGTTTTGTAACTTCGGTAATGATGTTCAGAAACAATTCATTTATACTTCATAAATTGTTTATTTTTATGAAAACAGACATTCACATTAAACTATACTCTTTTATTTCAATATCATCTTTGATGGCTGCTCTCTAATGTTTAAGATATTGATTTTGATAAATAAGAATAAAATTCCAAGCTAACAGCATAAGGTTGTAAATGCATACTATGATAAAACTCAGTTAGCAGTGTTCCGAGTTATTCTATAGAGCTCTTGGTTCACAGTTAGTTGAACCACATTTAAAATCAGATATTTGATTCTATGTACAGTTGAATGAAGTGTATTTTAATAATATTTGATTTGATAGAAATATGTTCCTGATATAAGATATTAACTGTTCAACTGAATAATAATAAAGACCATAAATAAGTGTTGAAGTAATCAAGGTGATTTGATTCCTAATTTTGAAATAAAACATCCAAAAGTGTAAAGCAAGATTCTTAGACACCAATTTCTTTGCAAACTTTAGAGCAGTGTTTCTCAAATGGTGAGTCGTGACCTCCTTGGGTCGGGGGGGGGGGGAGTTACAACTATCTGCACTGAGACATTTTTTTTATTGAGTCCTCAAGGTGTCTGAGAGGTGCACGTATCACCTTTGTTATAAACTGTGATGATCTGTGCCAAGAAACATCAAGAATTTTTTTCATCCTTGTAGAGATAATAGGGGGGTCTTGATGACCAAAACCTGGACACGGGTTGTCTGGCAAATCTGGCTGAGAAACACTGCTTTAGAGAGTTCTTCAGTCACTTGGTTATCACAAGATGTATATACGCATATTTTTTTGTGTCTTACTTTGACTGAAATGAGCTTTGTGAACCAAAGTTATAGGGAAGTTGTGATAAAAAAAAAAAGATCTGTACTTCCACATTTATATTTATCTTCCTTACCATCTGATTGCCAATGCTGTTATTGGAAAATCTCTACAATGTTTTGAACTGCTATGGGATGACTTAACTGTTTTTTTACTATCACTCATACTTCTGACATTAAGTGTTTGTATATATATGTATGAATGTATTCATATTTTGTTTCTATAATTTTTTTGCCATATAAAAAAAGTGAGGAGGTACTTAGCCTTATATTGCAAAGGCATCAGAAAAGTGTTTGTTACAGTAACTGAAAAAACTAATAATGGCTGTGCCCCTCCCCAGTGATTCAGCAATATGTCTGGAGGCTTGTAATGCTAAAAACTGGGTTTAGATATCTGTGGTGGGCATAGCACAGATAGCCTATTTTTAACTTTATGCTTAACAACAGACAATTATAATGGTTGTGCTTATTTTTAGGCTGAAATATTTTGTAAATTGTCATATAATTTTCAACAGTATATATACTTTTGAAAGTTTTTTTTTGTTGTTGTTGTTCATTTGTGTTTGCCAGGCTTAGCTTAATGATTAATGTGCCCAGAGGCAGAGTAAACATCCAAAGTTGGTGTCACGGTGTCAATGAAAAAGCTACTGGTTCAGCTGTAAACCAGTTATAAGAGTGAAAGTCCTTACTGTTATTTGATTCAGATCCAAGCAAAGCCAGCCCGGCATAGCCAGGTGGTTTGGGCATTCGACTCGCAATCTGACGGTCGCGGGTTTGAATCCCCATCCCACCAAACATGCTTGCCCTTT
>NW_013667038.1:229205-231255 GCF_000517525.1 Limulus polyphemus
AGCCCTCGTGTAGCTTTGCACGAAATTCAAAACAAACAAACCAGACAAAGCCCTTCAGGTAGTAAGTGCTGCAGACTGGCTGGTCAATAGTTCAGAAGAAGTGACCCCTTTTTTTTTCTCCAGCAAAGCCTAACATATGTGTAGTTGGATTATTTCTACAAAAATAAAAAGTTTTATCCTCTTTCAGTTTTTCAACTAATTCTTGGCATGCCAAATAATGAATTGAAGGGTCTACGCTTCACGTCTTGTTACTGCAAGAGGTTGCTTAGCATTTTGGGGGTTCTAGGTGCATTATAAGAGTAACGGTCAAATCTTACTATTCGAGTAGCCCTAGATTTGGCGGCGAATGCTGTTGACTAGCTGCCTCCCCTCTTGTTTGTCAGTTCAAAATTAGGGGCAGCCATCGCAAATAGCTCTTATGTAGATGGCACCACGAACATAGCTTTATCTAGAAAATAAAGCAGTTACATGGCGCTACGAACATTGTTTTATCTCGAAAACAAAGCAGATACACGGCACCACTAACATTGCATTATCTAGAAAACGAAGCAGTTACATGGCGCTACGAACATTGTTTTATCTCGAAAACAAAGCAGATACACGGCACCACTAACATTGCATTATCTAGAAAACGAAGCAGTTACATGGCGCTACGAACATTGTTTTATCTCGAAAACAAAGCAGATACACGGCACCACTAACATTGCATTATCTAGAAAACGAACATTGTATTATCTAGGAAATAAAGCAGTTACATGGCGCTACGAACATCGTTTGTCTAGAAAACGAAGCAGTTACATGGCGTCACGAACATTGCGTTATCTAGAAAACGAAGTAGTTACATGGTGGCATAAACATTGCGTTATCTAGAAAACGAAGTAGTTACATGGTGCCACAAACATTGCGTTATCTAGAAAACGAAGTAGTTACATGGTGCCACGAACATTGCGTTATCTACTTTTGTACTGTTTATTTATTATGTATGTCGCGAAACCATTTTGCAAACGGTAATCCTCGTCTTACTAATTCTGATACCTTTAACCATCTGATTCACACAGAACATAGTTCACTCTTCTCCAAGATGTAACTGTGTGTGTGTGTGATTTTTTTCTCTTTGTCTCACTGTCACAAATACCTGATCGAGTAGTCCATGGATGATATATTGTCCACTAAATTCAGCTCAAGCTCATCAAGTAATTTTTTAACTATCGAATTCAACAAATACAGCAAAATTTATATAAAATACTGAATACGTATAGTTTAATGTTCGCTTAAAATAATGTGGCATTGGATCCGATATGTAGTCCAATAGTAGCAGCCCTACAGTAAAATTGCGATTCAGCCACATAATAGATGGCGCTGTGTATACAAAAAAATAAAGTATGTAACATAGTGTGTGAGAGAGACTGTGTCCTAGGAGAGGCTAAGTCACTGATTCGGCCAGATGTAGCGAGTCTGCGACCAAACGGTCTTGGCGCCGTCTTAGTGAACATCTTGTAGCAATCTGGAGACATGTGACTGGGATGTCAGATGCGGAAGGTTTTTTGTGTCGTTGAACCTTTCATTTCTTTTGTGCATTTTAATGATATTAGAGAGACTTGTGTTGTAACCCTTTGAAGTGGAAGTATTACTGAAATAATTTTGGCCCTGCCCCTACCCTACGTGTTTACGTACTACGCACTTCTCCACCAGGCTTTGGATGCCCTTTAACAACGTTCTTATGGGCCTGACCCAGCTCACGAGCATCTCGGCTCGACTGTACGATTAATCTATGGAGGGTATTCGTAGTGACAACGTGACCGCGGGAATGGCTTCGACCAAAACCAGGAGACGTAATGACCACCATAAGAGTAAATCAGAGGTGATTTGTTTTATTCTTCCCCCCGCCCTAATCACATTCCTTTTAATTATCAGTTTACACACACACACACACACATATATATATATATATATATATATATATATAAACATAGGTAGATGTATTCATTCAGCACCGACTGTTTGTTACCAAGTGTTGGCCAAGTTTATGTTAATATTATAAATATTTATA